>NC_135808.1:26153852-26304829 GCF_964213995.1 Mustelus asterias | reverse complement strand
TCCGTGACGTCACAATGGGGCATCCCGCCTCCCCGCTCAAACCCGACCAATCAGGAGCTGAGCCGGCAACTTCAAACAAAGGAGACGTCAGCTATGGCAAGGAGTTTCCCAAATATGGATCAGGGGCAAGACCCGTGTACGGAGAGGGGGAGACAGGGGTATACGTAGAGTGACAAATACAGTTTAAAAATATATATATATGCATACTCACACAGCTAGATATAATGTATACATAGAGAGCCAGACACAGGAGTGTATACACACACACAGCTAAATATAGGAGTATACATAGAGACAGATACAGAAGTGTATATGCACACACATACACATACATACACGCAAGGTATAGAACATAGAACATAGAACAGTACAGCACAGAACAGGCCCTTCGGCCCACGATGTTGTGCCGAGCTTTATCTGAAACCAAGATCAAGCTATCCCACTCCCTATCATCCTGGTGTTCTCCGTGTGCCTATCCAATAACCGCTTAAATGTTCCTAAAGTGTCTGACTCCACTATCACTGCAGGCAGTCCATTCCACTCTCTGCGTAAAGAACCTACCTCTGATATCCTTCCTATATCTCCCACCATGAACCCTATAGTTATGCCCCCTTGTAATAGCTCCATACACCCGAGGAAATAGTCTTTGAACGTTCACTCTATCTATCCCCTTCATCATTTTATAAACCTCTATTAAGTCTCTCCTCAGCCTCCTCTGCTCCAGAGAGAACAGCCCTAGTTCCCTCAACCTTTCCTCATAAGACCTACCCTCCAAACCAGGCAGCATCCTGGTAAATCTCCTCTGCACTCTTTCCAGCGCTTCCACATCCTTCTTATAGTGAGGTGACCAGAACTGCACACAATATTCCAAATGTGGTCTCCCCAAGGTCCTGTACAGTTGCAGCATAACCCCACGGCTCTTAAACTCCAACCCCCTGTTAATAAAAGCTAACACACTATAGGCCTTCTTCACAGCTCTATCCACTTGAGTGGCAACCTTTAGAGATCTGTGGATATGGACCACAAGATCTCTCTGTTCCTCCACAGTCTTCAGAACCCTACCTTTGACCCTGTAATCCACATTTAAATTTGTCCTACCAAAATGAATCACCTCACATTTATCAGGGTTAAACTCCATTTGCCATTTTTCAGCCCAGCTTTGCATCCTATCTATGTCTCTTTGCAGCCTACAACAGCCCTCCACCTCATCCAGTACTCCACCAATCTTGGTGTCATCAGCAAATTTACTGATCCACCCTTCAGCCCCCTTCTCTAAGTTATTAATAAAAATCACAAAGAGCAGAGGACCAAGCACTGATCCCTGTGGCACTCCGCTAGCAACCTGCCTCCAGTCCGAAAATTTTCCAACCACCACCACCCTCTGTCTTCGATCAGATAGCCAGTTACCTATCCAATCGGCCAACTTTCCCTCTATCCCACACCTCCTTACTTTCATCATAAGCCGACCATGGGGGACCTTATCAAACGCCTAACTAAAATCCATGTATATGACATCAACTGCCCTACCTTCATCAACACACTTAGTTACCTCCTCAAAAAATTCAATCAAATTTGTGAGGCACGACTTGCCCTTCACGAATCCGTGCTGACTATCCCGGATTAATCCGCATCTTTCTAAATGGTCGTAAATCCCATCCCTAAGGACCTATAGGGATACCTAGCATGATATAGAGCTAGATATAGGGATAACATACAGAGACACAGACACAAGGAGCATATATGTACATACACACACATGTACACATAGAAAGCTAAACACAAGAGTGTATACACATTCACACAGAGTTATATATGCAGAGGTATACTATTTGATTTGATTTGATTTATTATTGCCACATGTATTAACATACAGTGAAAAGTATTGTTTCTTGCGCGCTATACAGACAAAACATACTGTTCATAGAGAAGGAAACGAGAGAGTGCAGAATGTAGTGTTACAGTCATACCTAGTGTGTAGAGAAAGATCAACTTAATGCAAGGTAAATCCATTTAAAAGTCTGACAGCAGCAGGGAAGAAGCTGTTCTTGAGTCGGTTGCTATGCGACCTCAGACTTTTGTATCTTTTCACCTAATCTGTAAGAAATTGCATTAAAGCCTTGTTAGAGTGTTTAAAAGAGTTAGAATGAAGTTTTAGAAGCATAGAATGAGAATAAAAGATAGAATTAGAAGGTATGCTGGGCACAGCTTGCAAGAAGTCGCCTCGTTCCGGCGCCATCTTGAAAAACAACAGAGACACAGACACAAGGAGCATATATATATATATGTATATATATAATATACATATATAAGAGCTAGATATAGGGGTACACATAGAAAGCCAGACACAGGAACGTATACACATTCACACAGTTATATATAGAGTCATAGAGGTTTACACCATGGAAACAGGCCCTTCGGCCTAACTTGTCCATGCTGCCCTTTTATTTAAACCACTAAGCTAGTCCCAATTGCCTGCATTTGGCCCATATCCCTCTACACCCATCTTACCCATGTAACTGTCTTAACGCTTTTTAAAAGACAAAATTGTACCCGCCTCTGTGTGAAAAAACTGCCCCTCTGGACACTTTTGTATCTCTCCCCTCTCACCTTAAACCTATGCCCTCTAGTTTTAGTCTCCCTTACCTTTTGGAAAAGATATTGACTATCTAGCTGTTCTATGCCCCTCATTATTTTATAGACCTCTATAAGATCACCCCTCAGCCTCCTACGCTCCAGAGAAAAAAGTCCGAGTCTATCCAGCCTCTACTTATAATTCAATCCATCAAGTCCTGGTAGCATCCTAGTAAATCTTTTCTGCACTCTTTCTCGTTTAATAATATCCTTTCTATAATAGGGTGACCAGAACTGCACACAGTATTCCAAGTGTGGCCTTACCAATGTCTTGCACAACTTCAACAAGACGTCCCAACTCCTGTATTCAATGTTCTGACCAATGAAACCAAGCACGCTGAATGCCCTCTTCACCACTCTGTCCACCTGTGACTCCAATTTCAAGGAGCTATGAACCTGTATCCCTCGACCTCTTTGGTTCTGTAACTCTCCCCAATGCCCTACCATTAACTGAGCAAGTCCCGCCCCTGGTTCAATCTACCAAAATGCATCACCTCACATTTATCTAAATTAAACTCCATCTGCCATTCATCAGCCCACTGGCCCAATTGATCAAGATCCTGTTGCACTCCGAGATAACCTTCTTTACTGTCCACTATGCCACCAATCTTGGTGTCATCTGCAAACTTACTAACCATGCCTCCTAAATTCTCATCCAAATCATTAATATAAATGACAAATAACAGCGGACCCAGCACCGATCCTTGAGGCACACCGGGGATATACATATAGAGACATAAACACAGGAGTGTATATATGCATACACGCACACACACACACATATAGAATCCTAGAATCTCTACAGTGCAGAAGGAGGCCAATCAGCCCATCGAGTCTGCACCAACAACAATCCCACCCAGGCCCTATTCCCGTAACCCCACGTATTTATCCTGCTAGTCTCAACTGATAAACCTGGGTGCCTGGTGCTGTGTGGCAGCAGTTCTAACCACTGTGCCACCATGCCACCCCTAATATAACCATACACAGAGCTAGATATATGGGTATACATACAGAGAGCTAGACACAGGCATATATATATATATACGTACACACACACTCACACAGTGCTAGATATATGGTTAGACATACAGAAAGCCAAACACAAGAACATATGCACATTCAAACAGCTAGATATAGAAGTATACATACAGAGAGCCAGACACATGGGCATATACACACCCACATGCTAGTTGAGAGGAATACATATGGAAGGCCAGACGCAGGAGTATATACATACCAAAACACTGGACTAAATATAGGGGTGTACACACACACAGAGCCAGACAGAGTTGTGTATCCACACGCACAAATGCACACATACAATCAGAGCTCGATGGGTGTATACATGCAGAGGACAAGACACAGGAATGTTCACGTGCATATACACACACACACATACACACATAGTTAGATATAGGGGTGTACACATACACACTCAGCTCGATAGAGGGGTATTTATACAAAGAGTCAGACACAGAGTGTATACACTCTCACACGGAGTGAGAAGTGGTGGTATGGAGGAAGGCGGTGGTGTAGTGGTGTTCCCACTGGGCTACTAATACAGAGGCCCAGAGTAATACGCTGGGCTCCTGGGTTCGAATCCCACCTTGGCACTTGATGAAATTTGAATTCAATAAAAATCTGGAATTAAAAGTCTAATAGTGACCATGAAACCATCGTCGCTGGTTGTAAAACCGATCTCACCCACTAATGCCCTTTAGGGAAGGAAGTCTGCCATCTTTACCTGGTCTGGCCGACATGTGACTCCAGAGCAACATAATGTATTTGACTCGTAAATGCCCTCAGGGATGGGCAATGAATGCTGGCCGAGCCAGTGACACCCACATACCATGAATGAAAAAAAAAATAACTCTAGGTGCAAGCCATCTGGTCCAAGGGACTAGTCAACCTTCAATCCCAGTAGTTTCTCTAGTAAGTGATTGTGATTGTTTTAAGTTCCTCCCTCCCTTTTACCTCTTGATTTTCTATTGTTGTTGGGGTGCCTTCCACAGTGGAGGCAAATGCAAAATACTTGTCCAGAGCCTCTGCCATTTCCATGGTTCCTATTGTTAAATCTCAGTCTCATCCCCTAAGGGACCCATGCTCACTTTAGCTACCTCTTCCTTTTTACTGCCTGTTTTTATATTTCTTGCTGGTTTTTCCTCAGACTCCAATTTCTCCCTCTTTATTATTTTTTACTCATCCTTTGCCTGTTTCTAACATTTTTGCAATCATCTAGCCATCCACTAATCTTTGGATTAGTATTTTCTCTCAATTTGATATCATTGTTGACTTAATTAGCCAAGGATAGTACATTCTTCTCCTAGACACTTTCTCAATGGAATATATCTTCGTTGAGAAGGATGAAATGTCTCCTTAAATATCTGCCACAGCTTCTCTATTATCTTATTTTCCCATTCCACTTTAGCCAACCCTGTCTTCAATTCCTTGTAAATTCTCTAGTTTGCTTTACAACTCTAATTTCAGACCCACACTTCTCACCCTCAAACTGAATGTGATATTCTATCATGTCATGATCAGTCATTGCGCAAGATCAAGCCTAAGGCAGTCTGTTCCCTGGTTGGTTGCAAGAACTGTCCTACATCCTTTAGGTTACTTTTGTCAATTTGATTCATCAAATGAAGATTAAAATCATCCGCAATTATTGAACTGTCTTTTTCTACAAACCCCCACCCTCATTATTTCGTGACTTATACCTTGCCCTATAGTGCAGCTGCTATTAGGGTGCCTGTAAAATGTTCCCACCATTGGTTTCTTTCCTTTGATATTTCTTAGCTAAACCTAAACTGATTCTATACCTTGATCTTCTCACTCCTATACTGATCTCAATCTTTATTAACAGATCTGCCCCACCTCCTTTCCCTTTCTTCCTGCTCTTCCAAAATGTCAAATACCCTTGAATACTCAGTCCAAGCCGTGGTCTCTTTAATGGCTAACATTGTACTCATTTAGTTCTATTTGTGCTATTAGTTGATCCATCTCCTTCTGAAAGTTGCATGCATTCAGATAGAGTGCATTTAATTCTGTCTTTTTACTACTTTTTCCCCACTCTGACCTTTTTAGCTGGTGCACTCTTAATGAGTACATTCTTTCCCTTCCTGTCACATTCTTGTTATCATTATCCATTTTGCTATTCTGCACCGCCTTTCTCTTCAACTTTCCAAATTCCCCCTCATATGAACCCAGAATCACAGAATTGTTACGGGGCAGAAGGAGGCCATTTGTCCCATCATGTCTGCACTGGCTCTCCCACTGAGCATCATGCCTGACTGCCATTTCCCTGCCTTTACCCCGTACCCCTGCACATTTTTTTATTCAAATAATCATCTAACGTTCTCTCCAATGCCTCAATTGAACCTGCCTCCACCACACTTCCAGGCAGTGCATTCCAGACCCGAACCACTCGCTGTGTGGAAAAGTTTTTTCTCATCTCACATGTGCTTCTTTCACAAATCACTTTAAATCTGCGCCCTCTCGTTTTCGATCCTCTTATGAGCGGGGACAGTTTCTCCCTAATTACTCTGTCCAACCTTCTCATGATTTTGAACATCTCTCTCAAATCTCCTCTCAACCTTCTTCTCGCCAAGGACAACAGTCCCAAACTCTCCAATCTATCCTCATAACTGAAGTTTCTCATCCTGGAACCGTTCTTCTAAACCTCTTCTGCACACTGTCCAATGTGTTCACATCCTTCCTATAGTGTGGCGCCCAGAACTGTGCACAATATTCCAGCTGAGGCCTAACTAGTGTCCTATACAGGTTGAGCAAAACCTCCTTGCTCTTGCATTCTGTGCCCCAATTAATTAAGCCCAGAATACTATGGGCGGTATTTTATGGCCTCGTTTGAACGAGACCGGGAATACCCGCCTGAAGTCAACGGATATTTCCGTTGTCCGCCCCTCGCCCACTCCGATTCCGTGGTGGGCGTGGTGGTAAAATTCCAGCATATATGCTTTATTAACTCCACCTATCCTGCCACATTCAATGATCTATGCAGATATATATCCAGGTTCCTCTGCTCCTGCACTCCCTTAAGAATTTTACCCTTTATTTTATATGGCCTACCAAAATGCATCACCCCACATTCCTTCGCATTGAACTTCATCTGCCACCTATCCTTCCACTCCATGACACCCCCCATAAATAAAGCCCCCTCTACAGTCATAATTATACCATTCCTAAGGATTTAAACTTTTTTTAAAGTTTATTTATTGGTCACAAGTAAGGCTTACATTAACACTGCAATGAAGTTACTGTGAAATTCCCTGGCGCCTGTTCGGGTCAATGCACCTAACCAACACGTCCTTCAGACTGTGAGAGGAAACCAGAGCACCCGGAGGCAACCCACACAGACATGAGGAGAACATGCAAACTCCACACAGTCATCCAAACTGGGAATCGAACCCAAGTTCATGGCGCTGTGAGGCAGCAGTGCTAACCACTATGCCACCATGCACTGGTCTCAGTGTTGTTCAACTGAAGGCCGTCCCAAGTGTACAGCTCCCTCTTTCCCCAGTACTACTGCCATTGCCCATGTCTTGCTTTTCCATCAATTAAGGACTACTCCCCAAACTTACTATTGTTGACAGGGTCATCAGCCATACGCATCCTATTCCACCTACTTCTGCTCCCTTTCAGAGCCCTCATTGGGTTCCCCTTGCCCACACCACACCAATATTCAATGGATCATTCTCTCTTTTTCCATCACCTCCAACATGGTGTCACTGCCAAACACATCCTCCCATCCCCTCCCCCGCTTTCAACATCGCGAAGGGACCGAACCTTCCCCAACATCCTGGTCCACTCCTCAGTTCTCCTCCCCCCGCACCTCCGACACCTACCCCACACAATGACGCCTCCATTTTCCATGGCACCTGACCATGCCATCACAGGAGATGCAACACCAACCTTCTCACTTCTTCCTCCTTACTGTCCGACTCCCCAGATGCTCCTTCCAGATCAATTAGTGGTCTAGTGCTATTATCACTGGCCTATTAATCCAGAAAGTCAGCTAATGTGCTGGGGACCTGCGTTCGAATCCCGCTGTGGCAGATCATGAGACCATAAGACATTGGAGTGGAAGTAAGGCCATTCGGCCCATCGAGTCCACTCCACCATTCAATCATGGTTGATTTCAACTCCATTTACCCGCTCTCTCCCCATAGCCCTTAATTCCTTAATTCCTTAATGGTGGAATCTGAATTCAATTTAAAAAATCTGGAATTATGAATCTACTGATGACTATGAAACCATTGTCGATTGTCGTAAAAGCCCATCTGGTTCACTAATGTCCTTTAGGGAAGGAAATCTGCTGTCCTTACCCGGTCTGGCCTACATGTGACTCCAGAGCCACAGCAATGTGGTTGACTCTCAAGGGCAAGTCGGGATGGGCAATAAATGCTGGCCAGCCAGCGACACCCATTATCCCACAAATGAATAAGGCAAGTAACTTCATTGCAGTGTTAATGTAAAGCATGGGGACCATGAATTGGATTCAATTTCAATTTGGTTTCTTTTGGATGGAATAAATTTTTTTTTTTAAATTCTCTCTCGCTCTTACCACCTAACAGCAGTGTGCGTTGGAAGGAATTCTGTTTGACCAAGTTATGAATGCACCCTCCTTGGCCATCAAGTCCTCAGGCGGGACTCGAACCTGGAGTTCCTGGCTCAGAGGCAGGGATGCTACCCATTGCGCCACAAGACCTCATAAACACATAGGAGGAAAGAAGCAGGATGTATTGATGTTGTCAGTCTTTATCAGTGTCAATATTGCCGATACATAGAATCATAGAATCAAAGAATCCCTATGGTACAGAAGGAGGCCATTCGGCCCATCGAGTTTGCACCAACAACAAATCCACCCTATCCCTGTAACCCCACATATTTACCCTGCTAACCCCCCCGAAGCTAGGGTCAGTTTATCATGGCCAATCAACCTAACCTGCATATCTTTGAACTGTGGGAGGAAACCAGAGCACCCAGAGGAAACCCATGCAGACACGGGGAGAATGTGCAAACTCCACACAGACAGTGACCCAAGCCAGGAATCGAACCCAGGTCCCTGGCGTTGTGAGGCAGCAGTGCTAACCACTGTGCCACCATGCCTCCTCATGAGGCAAGGAAGCCCACAGTGGTCAATAGCTTTGGCAACGCTCAGTCAAAAGTTATTTGGTTCCAATGTCCCCGGGTCAGGATGTCTCACGTTGCCCTGCATCGCATCACCAATATTTTATTCCTTTTAGTGCCCACCACATTCCATTGAATCACTCTGGGATTTCTTAATCCGGGTCAGGTGGACCAACATCTTTCCCGCGCTGTTCTGCAAATCCAGGAAAAGCAACATAGGCTGGGAATCGGGACGGAAAGGGGAAAATGCTGGAAATACTCGGCAGGTCAGGCAGCATCCATGGAGAGTGTGACAGAGAGTACGAGAAAAGGATGGAGTGCTTCAGGTTGATGACCGTGGTCAGAATTTGGGAAAACGTTGGAGTAAATTTTCCAGTCTCACGGGAAACATTGTGAGGGTGGGACAGGAGATTTGACGGACCGTTGAAATGTCCGTTGACCTTGGGTGGGAATTTCCAATCCTGGGGCAGAAATACTCCCTCACCTTGTTACTTCTTCCAAAGTGCATCACCTCGCACTTATCTGTGTTAAATACCATCTCCATTGTTCTGCCCATCTGGCCTACCCATCTATATCATCCTGTAATCTACAACCTTCTTCTTCACTAATAACCACCTACCAATGTTCGTGTCATCTGCAAACTTGCTATCTTATACTCATGGGCTCTCGTCCTGTCTCTCCCAATACCGCTACCCCCATCCACAAGCTTTCTCCTGCCCGTTTATGTTTGAAACATTCGCAGAGTTGGAGGGGAGGGGGGGAGCGGCAGGAGGAATGAGTGACAGGAAAGCTCCTGAGGTTGGGTGGAAGACGGGAGAAATGGAATGACGGGAGGGCAGGGAAGGGAAGGAACGCGAATAATATGGCCTCGTGATCAAGATCCACCATGAAGGAGGATCACAGTTGATCATCAGCCTTAACTACCAACATTCCTGCCTGATCCCTAGAGCCCTTTAGAATCATAGAGTCATAGAGGTTTACAGCATGGAAACAGGCCCTTCAGCCCAATTTGTCCATGCCACCTTTTTTTTTAACCACTAAGCTAGTCCCAATTGCCCACATTTGGCCCATATCCCTCTATACCCATCTTACCCATGTAACTGTCTAAATGCTTTTTAAAAGACAAAATTGTACCCGCCTCTACTACTAACTCTGGCAGCTTGTTCCATAAGACCATAAGACCATAAGACATAGGAGCGGAAGTAAGGCCATTCGGCCCATCGAGTCCACTCCACCATTCAATCATGGTTGATTTCAACTCCATTTACCCGCTCTCTCCCCATAGCCCTTAATTCCTCGAGAAATCAAGAATTTATCAATTTCTGTCTTGAAGACGCTTAACGTCTCGGCCTCCACAGCCCTCTGTGGCAATGAATTCCACAGACCTACCACTCTCTGGCTGAAGAAATTTCTCCTCATCTCTGTTCTAAAGTGACTCCCTTTTATTCTAAGGCTGTGCCCCCGCGTCCTAGTCTCCCCTGCTAATGGAAACAACTTCCCTACGTCCATCCTATCTAAGCCGTTCATTATCTTGTAAGTTTCTATTAGATCTCCCCTCAACCTCCTAAACTCCAATGAATACAATCCCACGATCCTCAGACGTTCATCGTATGTCAGGCCTACCATTCCCGGGATCATCCGTGTGAATCTCCGCTGGACCCGCTCCAGTGCCAGTATGTCCTTCCTGAGGTGTGGGGCCCAAAGTTGCTCACAGTACTCCAAATGGGGCCTAACCAGTGCTTTATAAAGCCTCAGAAGTACATTCCTGCTTTTGTATTCCAAGCCTCTTGAGATAAATGACAACATTACATTTGCTTTCTTAATTACGGACTCAACCTGCAAGTTTACCTTTAGAGAATCCTGGACTAGGACTCCCAAGTCCCTTTGCACTTTAGCATTATGAATTTTGTCACCGTTTAGAAAATAGTCCATGCCTCTATTCTTTTTTCCAAAGTGCAAGACCTCGCACTTGTCCATGTTGAATTTCATCAGCCACTTCTTGGACCACTCTCCTAAACTGTCTAAATCTTTCTGCAGCCTCCCCACCTCCTCAATACTACCTGCCCCTCCACCTATCTTTGTATCATCGGCAAACTTGGCCAGAATGCCCCCAGTCCCGTCATCTAGATGGTTAATATATAAAGAGAACAGCTGTGGCCCCAACACTGAACCCTGCGGGACACCACTTGTCACCGGTTGCCATTCTGAGAAAGAACCTTTTATCCCAACTCTCTGCCTTCTGTCTGACAGCCAATCGTCAATCCATGTTAGTACCTTGCCTCGAATACCATGGGCCCTTATTTTACTCAGCAGTCTCCCGTGAGGCACCTTGTCAAAGGCCTTTTGGAAGTCAAGATAGATAACATCCATTGGCTCTCCTTGGTCTAACCTATTTGTTATCTCTTCAAAGAACTCTAACAGGTTTGTCAGGCACGACCTCCCCTTACTAAATCCATGCTGACTTGTCCTAATCCGACCCTGCACTTCCAGACACTCACCACCCCCTGTGTGAAAAAATTGCCCCTCTGGACACTTTTGTATCTCTCTCCTCTCACCTTAAACCTTTAGTTTTAGACTCCCCTACCTTTAGGAAAAGATATTGACCATCTAGCTGATCTTTGCTCCTCATTATTTTATAGACCTCTACAAGATCACCCGTAAGACTCCTATGCTCCAACTCCTTAGCTCCTCCGACTCCAAAAGTCTATCAAACTCAGCCTCATCACCATTCAAAGTCTCTCTCTCTCCCTCTCTCTCTCACTGCCCCCGGCTGTTCCCCCTAGTGCAGCCCCTTTCTCTGCTCCTTGCTCTCCAAACCCCCCTTGGACCTGAAGGAAATTGGTCGATATTCCATATCCATCTGCCAGCTCTTTGATAATTGGATATTGATTGAGATTAATTGTAGGCAGGAAGTTGGCATTAAATGGGGTTCACTTGTGCCTCATAATTACACACTGGTTTATACTGCGTTTATTGGAATAGAAGGCGTATGTTTGCAGTGTGTAAATCTGCAAATTAAAGCTTATAAAAGTATGTAAATACTATGTAAACCGACTTTCTGGTTTATAACATGGTTAGGGTTGATGGGTTTTTTTTATTCGTTCTTCAGATGTTAGACGTCACTGGCTGGGCCAGTATCTATTACCCATCCCTAATTGCCTCTTGAACTGAGTGGCTGGCTCAGCTATTTCAGAGGGCAGTTGAGAGTCAACCACATTGCTGTGGCTCTGGAGGCACATGTAGGCCAGACCATGTAAGGATGGCAGATTTCCTTCCTTCTGGGAACCAGATGGGTATTTCCGACAATTGACAACGGTTTCATAGTCATCAGTAGATTCTTAACTCCAGATACTTTTTATTGCATTCAAATTTCACCAGCTGCCGTGGCGGGATTCAAACCCAGGTCCTTAGAATATTAATTGAGTTTCTGGATTAATAGTCCAGCAATAAAGCCAATGGGCCATCGCCCCTCTAAAGGCGAAGATGGGAAGCTGAGAAACAAAAGGAAATCAGACAGAAAGCTCCAATCCTGGTGGCTGCTGTGGAAAATGGAAGAAAGTAAGTGGAAATTTCCATGTGATGACTGTCTTCTGATATTCTCAGCCCCTGAGCGATGTGGTCATTGGAAGAATGAGGTGGGCAAGCGGACATAATCTATGACCTGCCCAAAGAGAAAGCAAGTCACTGTGGGTGGTACAATGGCACAGTGGTTAGCACTGCTGCCACACAGCGCCAGAGACTCGGGTTCGATACCCGGCTTGGGTCACTGCCTGTGTGGAGTCTGCACGTTCTCCCCGTGTCTGCGTGGGTTTTCTCCGGGTGCTCCGGTTTCCTCCCACTGTCATAGAATCCTACAGTTCAGAAGGAGGACATTTGGCCCATCGAGTCAGCACCAGCCACAATCCCAACCAAGCCCTAACCCCATTAATCCCATGTATTTACCCTGCTAATCCCCCTGACACTAAGGAGCAATTTAGCATGGCCAATCCACATAACCCACACATTGTTGGAATGTCCGAAAGACATGCTGGTTAGGTGCATTGGCCATACTAAATTCTCCCTCAGTGCACCCAAATGGGCACCGGAGTGTGGCGACTAGGGGATTTCTACAGTAACTTCATTGCAGTGTTAATGTAAGCCTACTTGTGACACTGAGAAATAAGCTTCAAAACTGCCCCGCCAGTATAAAGACCGGGAGCAGAGTGGGCTGCCCATCCATCAGGTTGGGATGGGACATTCTGTGCCTGCATCACGTCAGCAGAGACAGCCCGCCGATATTGCCGGGGTTTTGGGTACCCGCCCCTCTAACACTGGGGAACCCACCATGGTGGGACAGGCGGGGTAACCATCAGCAGGAGTGGAAAATCCCACTCACAGAAGGGCTGGAAAATTGCACCAAAGTGATGGAGTGTTTCGACCTTCTGATAGCGTTCTTGGAAGACATTCACGAGAAGGGCCAGTTATAGATGGCAGAGGGAAGTTATGTGTGGAACCGGAGGAGATTGGTGAAGCATTGAACCAATATTTCTCTTCGGTGTTCACGCAAGGGGACATGAATATAGCTGAGGAGGACACTGGGTTGCAAGGGAGTAGAATAGACAGTATTACAGTTGATAAGGAGGATGTGCAGGATATTCTGGAGGGTCTGAAAATAGATAAATCCCCTGGTCCGGATGGGATTTATCCAAGGATTCTCTGGGAGGCAAGAGAAGTGATTGCAGAGCCTCTGGCTCTGATCTTCAGGTCGTCGTTGGCCTCTGGTATAGTACCAGAAGATTGGAGGTTAGCGAATGTTGTCCCATTGTTTAAGAAGGGGAACAGAGACTTCCCCGGGAATTATAGACCGGTGAGTCTCACTTCTGTTGTCGGCAAGATGTTGGAAAAAATTATAAGGGATAGGATTTATAGTTATTTGGAGAGTAATGAATTGATAGGTGATAGTCAGCATGGTTTTGTGGCAGGTAGGTCGTGCCTTACTAACCTTATTGAGTTTTTTGAGAAAGTGACCAAGGAGGTGGATGGGGGCAAGGCAGTGGACGTGGTATATATGGATTTTAGTAAGGCGTTTGATAAGGTTCACCATGGTAGGCTTCTGCAGAAAATGCAGATGTATGGGATTGGGGGTGATCTAGGAAATTGGATCAGGAATTGGCTAGCGGATAGGAAACAGAGGGTGGTGGTTGATAGTAAATATTCATCATGGAGTGCGGTTACAAGTGGTGTACCTCAGGGATCTGTTTTGGGGCCACTGCTGTTTGTAATATTTATTAATGATCTGGATGAGGGTATAGTTGGGTGGATTAGCAAATTTGCTGATGACACCAAAGTCGGTGGTGTGGTAGACAGTGAGGAAGGGTGTCGTAGTTTGCAGGAAGACTTAGACAGGTTGCAAAGTTGGGCCGAGAGGTGGCGGATGGAGTTTAATGCGGAGAAGTGTGAGGTAATTCACTTTGGTAGGAATAACAGATGTGTTGAGTATAGGGCTAACGGGAGGACTTTGAATAGTGTGGAGGAGCAGAGGGATCTAGGTGTATGTGTGCATAGATCCCTGAAAGTTGGGAATCAAGTAGATAAGGTTGTTAAGAAGGCATATGGTGTCTTGGCGTTTATTGGTAGGGGGATTGAATTTAGGAGTCGTAGCGTTATGTTGCAACTGTACACAACTCTGGTGCGGCCGCACTTGGAGTACTGTGTGCAGTTCTGGTCCCCACATTACAGGAAGGATGTGGAGGCTTTGGAGAGGGTGCAGAGGAGGTTTACCAGGATGTTGCCTGGTATGGAGGGGAGATCCTATGAGGAGAGGCTGAGGGATTTGGGATTGTTTTCGCTGGAAAGGCGGCGGCTAAGAGGGGATCTTATTGAAACATATAAGATGATTAGAGGTTTAGATAGGGTGGATAGTGATAGCCTTTTTCCTCTGATGGAGAAATCCAGCACGAGGGGGCATGGCTTTAAATTGAGGGGGGGTAGTTATAGAACCGATGTCAGGGGTAGGTTCTTTACCCAGAGGGTGGTGAGGGATTGGAATGCCCTGCCAGCATCAGTAGTAAATGCGCCTAGTTTGGGGGCGTTTAAGAGATCCGTAGATAGGTTCATGGACGAAAAGAAATTGGTTTAGGTTGGAGGGTCACAGTTTTTTTTTAACTGGTCGGTGCAACATCGTGGGCCGAAGGGCCTGTTCTGCGCTGTAATGTTCTATGTTCTATGTTCTAAGGTGAATTGACGAATGCTTTGAATGCCTTACGGCAATCGGCATCGCTGCACTTTCTAACATTCCAGATTATTCCATTGAAGTTTCACCATCTGCCATGATGGGATTCAAACTCGGGCCCCAGAGCAATACCCTGAGTCTCTGGAATGCTAGTCCAGTGACAGTGCCACTGCACCACTGTATTGGTTATCTATTGGTTGGGTCTTGAGGAAAGGTGGCCAGGGAAGTGAGAGTCAAGGACTGGCAGTGTAATAATCTCACTGAGGCCAGTCTTCCATCAACAACCACTCTTTTATTCACCTTTTAAAACTGAGGTGAGGAGAAATGTCTTCACCCAGAGAGTGGTGAATGTGTGGAATTCATTACCAAAGAAAGTGGTTGAGGCCAAAACATCGTCTGACTTCAAGACAAAATTAGATTTAGCTCTTGGGGCTAAAGGGATCAAGGGATATGGGGGGAAGAGGGGATCAGGATATTGATTGTGATGATCAGCCGTGATCATAATGAATGGTGAAGCAGGCTGAAAGGGCCAAATGGCCTACTCCTGCTTCTAGTTTCTATGTTTCTATGTTACCTGCAGATAAGCTAACAAGAGAGGCAAAACAAAGGGACTGAGAGAGAGAGAGTATGACATTTAATCTGAGGTACTGAAAGTTTATGCCGCACACCTAGATTTGCAAAAGGCCTTTGCAGATGGGTCTTAACAAGACTCAATAACTTTCAATGGCAAAGAGTGCAAATTGGCCCCCAGTCTATCGACTGCTGCCCTGCATGGAGTCAGCTGGTTTTAACCACCCCCGCACACGCTGCTCCATCCCTATTGGACGAGCCTCCACTCATCTAATAGGGGACTCATATTCTACGAGGCCCATAGGGAGATGTATTGACGATCTCCCGTGGCTATTATAATAGGCAGCAAAGGGTGAAAGAGGGGAGAGGGAAAAATTGCAGTGTGGATGGTAGACCCAGGAGTGACTCCTCCTGCATCAGGAAGCGAGCAGGTACCAGAGGAAGATTCTCGGACAGCGCAAGAGGGAAGCGGTTTTGATGGACATAGAAGCAGCAGTAGAGGCTATCAGCTTGAAAAGGCCGTTACAATGAGGGGCTACAGAACAGTCTGGGAGCAGAACTGGAAGCAAAAGTGCCCACGGGCATCAGGCTTTGGCTGTTGCCAATAAACCTTCATGCTTGATAAATCTATTGGAATTCGTTGAGGATGTAACTCATAGAGTTGACCGAGGCGAAGCAGTGGATGTCATTCATTGAGACTTTCAGAAGGCTTCCGACAAGGTCTCACATAACAGACTATTATGTAAAGTTAAAGCACATGCGGATTGCAGGTAAAGTCTTGAGATGTATAGAAAGCTGGTTAGCAGATAGGAAGCAAAGAGTTGGCATAAATGGGTCTTTTTCTGATTAGCAGTCAGTGACTAATGGGGTAACGCAGTGATTTGTGCGAGGACCCCAACTGTTCACATTATATATTAATGATTTGGAAGAGGGGACAAAATGTATTATCTCCAAATTTGCAGATGATATAAAGTTAGGTGGGAGGGTGAGCTATGAGGAGAATGCAGAGATGCTTCAGCATGATTTGGACAGGCAAAGTGAATGGGCAATATGCATGTCAGATGAGTATGATATGGATAAATGTGTAGTTATCCACTTTGGTAGCAATAATAGAAAGACAGGTTATTCCTTGAATGGGTGTAAATTGAGAGAGGTAGATACTCAGTGAGACCTTGGTGTCCTCATGCATCAGTCACTGAAAGTAAGCACGCAGGTACAGCAGGCAGTAAAGAAGGCAAATGGTATGTTGGCCTTCATAGCGAGAGGATTTGAGGAAAGGAATAGGGGTGTTTTGCTACCATTGGAGTACTGTGAGCATTTGGTGTCCTTATCTGAGGAAGGATGCCCTTGCTATCGAGGGAGTGCAACAAAGTTTTACCAGGTTGATTCCAGGGATGGCAGATCTGTCATATGAGGAGAGACTATTCGGTTAGGATTATATTCACTGGAGTTCAGAAGAGTGAGAGGGGATCTCGTAGAAACTTATCAAATTCTACAGGATTAGACAGGGTAGATTCCCAATGGTGGGGGAGCCCAGAATTAGGGGTCATAGTTTGGGGATAAAGGGTTAGAACTTTTAAAACTGAGGTGAGGAGAAATTTCTTCACCCAGTTGTGTGGAATTCACAACCACACAAAGTAGTTGAGGGCAAAACATTGTCTGATTTCAAGAATAAATTAGATATAGCTCTTGTGGGGAATAGGATCAAGGGATATGGGGGGAAGGGGGGAATCAGGATATTGAATTTGATGATCAACCATGATCAAAATGAATGCGGAGCAGACCAAAAGGGCTGAATGGCCTCCTCCTGCTTCTAGTTTCTATGTTTCTGTGTCACCTTCAGATAAGCTAACAAGACAGGCAAAACAAAGGGGATGAAACAGCTGGAGAGAGTATGACACTTAACCTGAGGTACTGACAGTTTATGCTGCACAGGCAGATTTGCAAACGGCCTTTGCAGATGGGTCTTAACAAGACTGAGGCCAGGCTGGGTTGCGAGGTGGTTTCGAAGAGCGGCTGGCCGATGCAGATGTTAACGTGGACTCGCTCCCACAGCTGGAAAAGCAATCTCCAAAATCTTCCTCACTCTTTTGGCTCACATGTTCGGGGAGGGGGACGCAGGGTGAGGGGGGGCGTAGAATGGTCACATAAAGGCCTTAGTTCGACAGGGTGCTACTTTACAGATAGAAGTGTCTGTGAAACCCTCTTGAAGAGGCAGCCAATGTGGAAGAAAACTGGGGAAAGTAAACAACAGCTGTCTATATGGCCTCAATAGTATTTTCAAACTATTTTGCAGGATGAGATATTGACATCTGTTTTGCTGAAACGACATTTTGTGTCCAACTAACAGCAGACCCCAAAATGTTTTACTGGGTATTATAAAGGGAAATGTTGAGGCATCTTCATAATGCATGTTGATGATGTGCTGGCGAGGAATTAGAGAAATGTGCTAAATTCATAAGGTTAAAGCAGAATTTACAATTGTCAGGCTTATGGGCTTTTTAAAATCTATTTGTTAGGATATTATGAAGAGAAGGTCATGAATAACTTTGTTTGATTGTGGGCGGCACAATGGCACAGTGGTTAGCACTGCTGCCTCACAGCACCAGGGACCCGGGTTCGATTACGGTCTCAGATCACTGCCGGTGTGGCTTTTACACGTTCTTGCCGTGTCTGCATGGGTTTCCTCCCACTGTCCAAAGATGTGCGGGTTAGGTAGATTGGCCACGCTAAATTGCCCCTTAGTCGGGGTAAATACATGGGGTTATGGGAATAGGGTCTGGGTGGGATTGTTGTCAGTGCAGGCTTAATGGGCCGAATGGCCCCTTCTGCATTGTAGGGATTCTATGATGGAACTAATTTACACTAGACCAGATGCTGGTTTTAATGGATTGGATAGTACACCAATGATATATCATAAAGTATCACAAATAAAATTTACGTTTTAACAATCATAGAATCCCTACAGTACAGAAAGAGGATATTTGGCCCATCGAGTCTGCACTGACCACAATCCCACCCAGGTCCTACCCCCATACCCCTACACATTTTACCCACTAATCCCTCTAATCTACACATCTCAAGACACTAAGGGGCAATTTTAGCATGGCCAATCAACCTAAACCGCACATCTTTGGACTGTGGGAGGAAACCGGAGCACCCGGAGGAAACCCACGCAGACACAGGGAGAAAGTGCAAACTCCACACAGACAGTGACCCAAGCCGGGAATCGAACCCAGGTCCCAGGAGCTGTGAAGCAGCAGTGCTAACCACTGTGACTACCGTGCCGCCCAATGTATTTTGATCTTGGGGTGCCCTCCAATCAACTTCCCTGGCTCCCAGACCTAAGCAACATCCCATTCCCCCCACCCTCACACAAGCAGCGAGATTGCAACAAGAAAGCTCCTGGAGAAGGTGTACATCAACCCAAGCCTGCCGCTAAATAAGGATCTTAGCAATCCACCTACTGCTCTACTCCCATCATGCTGGCCTGTATGGCTAAGCCAACCATGCCAAGCAGGCACCCTGTGGGCAGCACGGTAGCATAGTGGTTAGTGCTGCTGCCTCACAGCACCAGGGACACGGGTTCGATTCCCGGCTTGGGTCACTGTCTGTGCGGAGTCTGCACGTTCTCCCCATGTCTGTGTGGGTTTCCTCCGGTTACTCCAGTTTCCTCCCACAGTCTAAAAGATGTACTGGTTAGGTGCATTGGCCATGCTAAATTCTCCCTCAGTGTACCTGAACAGGCACCGGAGTGTGGCGACTAGGGGATTTCCACTTGTGACACTGAATAAATAAAGTTTAAAACCAGATGGAACCAACACGCCACCATTATAAACATTTCCTCATCACAGAGCCCACAGCCAACTCACCCATCTTCAACCTGCTACGCCAACAGTAGGCACTCATCAACCATTCCCACACTGGCCAAGATCTTTTGTACAGCAAATTGGCACAAGTGAGCTCTTACAGGGAACCCTGCACTGCAGCTGTGGTGCACCTCAATCAGTAACTCACATCATTGAAGACTGTCAGCTTCAATTCCCGGCTTGGGTCACTGTCTGTGCAGAGTTTGCACTTTCTCCCCGTGTCTGCGTGGGTTTCATCCAGGTGTTCCAGTTTCGTCCCACAGTCCAAAGATGTGCGGGTTAGGTGGATTGGCCACGCAAAATTGCCCCTTAGTATCCAGCTAGGGTAGGGTAAATGCATGGGACTGTGGGGATGGGGCCTGGGTGGGATTGTGGTCGGTGCAGACTCGATGGGCTGAATAGCCTCTTTCTGTACTGTCGGGATTCTATGATTCAGTCCCCGAACCAAATTTAGCGGCGGGCTTAGAGAGCTCAATTTAGCCACTGCCGAAGTTATTACTTGGCTTGGTGATTACTGCACTGCAAAAAAAAGATTATCATGTTTAATTTATTTGTTTAAAAAAAATAAGTCTGGACAAAGACGTACTTAATTTCTCATCTTTGGGTAACTCAAAGAACACCAAGCTAGTCATGTTTGGTGACACTTCTTACAATGATGACTATTCCAGTGTGGTTGGTTCCATAATATTTTTTACGGGTGACAGTGGGAAGTGGTGTCCGTTAGCTTGGGAAGTTAAGAAAATAAAAAAAGTTGTTAAAAGTACTTTAGCTGCTGAAACACTAGCCTTGTGAAGACAGCAGATACGAATTCTATTTATCAAATCATTGACATAAAGTGTTGTACAATGTTTAAGTTTAAGTTATTTATTAGCGTCAATAGTAGGCTTACATTAATATTGCAATGAAGTTTCTGTGAAAATCCCCTAGTCGCCACATTCCGGTGCTTGTTCAGGTACACTGAGGGAGAATTTAGCATGGCCAATGCACTTAATCAGCACATCTTTCAGTGTGGAGAAACTAGAGCATCCAGAGGAAATCCATGCAAACACGGGAAGAATGTATAGACTCCATACAGACAGTGACTCAAGCTGGGAATTGAACTGGCACTGTGAGGCAGGATTGCTAACCGCTGTGCCACCGTGCCGACTTGCCAGACAGAGTTATACCCATGGAACGCTGTGTAGATAATTGTTCATAGTGGTCTAGTGTAATTTCCAAATAGTTCGACAGACAAGTCAGGCTTGCTCTGCGTTTTAAGATGCAATATCATCTTTCTGTGAGGGTCTATTATGATTAACGGGGCTGGGAATTGACTCTTTCGGAATGGGATTGTTGATTTTAATTTATTCCAACCTTATCTTTGTTAATATCTAAACCAATATATTCACAAGTGCCTTAAGCCTGGCTCCCAGTCATAAATTTTGCTCTAAGTCTATGAATATAACACCAGCCACATACGAAATCACTAACATGCATGATGAAGGCCTTCCTTTATGATACCCAATAAAATATTTGGGGGCCTATTTTTGGTTGAACACAATGTCTTTTCATTGTATATCCTATTACAAACTAACTTGGAAAATACCATTGAAACCATAGATATGTTTTCCATGCAGGATATTACTCTACAAGAAGTATGAGTATGGAAAGAGAAGAATTTATTGATCTTGCTGGAATGGATTTGATTTGATTTGATTTATTATTGTCACATGCATTGGGATAGAGTGAAAAGTGTTGTTTCTTGTGCAACATACAGACAAAACATAGCATTCATAGAGTAGAAACATAGAGACTAGAAGCAGGAGTTTGGCCATTCGGCCCTTTGAGCCTGCTCCACCATTCATCTTGATCATGGCTGATCATCAAATTCAATACCCTGATCCCCCCGTTTCCTCCCATATCCCTTGATCCCTTTAGCTCCAAAAGCTATATCTAATTTCTTCTTGAAATCACACAATGTTTTGACCTCAAATTCATTCTGTGGTAGTGAATTCCACACATTCACCACCCTCTGGGTGAAGAAATTTCTCCTCACCTCAGTTCCGAAAGGTTTACCCCTTATCCTCAAACTATGACCCCGAGTTCTGGGGAGAAGGAAAGGGGAGGGTGCAGAATGTAGTGTTACAATCACAGCTAGGGGGCTAGAGAAAGATCAACTTAATACCGAAGAGAGAAAACTCTCTTAAGTTAACTGGGCTGATATAAGTCGTTTTACAGAAGAACCTTTATATGCAAAGAAGTTGTTAGATATCTTAATGATTTGTTTGGGCTTCTGGTTGTACATATAAACTCCAATTTTTATCTAAAAAGTGCAAAGGGACTGTGTTAACTGTATGTCAGTTGTGGGTAAGAGGGCCTTAACTGACTTGTGCCCTTAAAAAGAGATACTCATCCAGTGTGGAAGGGAGTTGCGGGGAGAAGGGATCTTATATTTTGCACCATCCGCCACACTCTTGCACACTGTCCATGATCCCTTTGCAAATTCTTTGTGTCCACCCCGCAGCTTCCATTCCCACCTCTATCAATAGCAAACTCGTGTAGATCAGTCTCATTGCCCGACAAAAGGGATGATGGTGCAAGGTGAAAAGGAGCGGGATTGGGACAAGGGAACGAATGCGGGACGTGGCTAGGAGAGATAAATGGGAAAAGCTGAACCCTTGCCAAGAGTCCGCCAACCAAAACAATAGCTGGAGAGTGGAGTGAGAGTGGGTGTGTGTGTGTGTGTGTGGGGAGGGGGGGGGGGGGGGTGGTGGGTTGCTGTATATGACCTTAAATTCTTAAAACTCAGTGTTGAGTACAGAAGGTAGTAAAGTGCTTGGTCAAAGGATGAGGTGCTAGTCCTCAGGTTTGTGTTAAGCTTCTCTGGGACTGGGGGTGGGATTTCCTGTGTTTGTTCCCATGTCTGAGGTATTTCGCCATTTGCCGCCGATGATCGTGCCGATGTCTCTGGCATTTTGTGTAGCTGTCCCCATCCCGTCTCCAGGGAATCCGCCGTGGGAGATCGCCTTTGGCAAGACCGGAAGATCCCACTGGAGGGAAAGGCCGGATATCCCGTCCTGTGTGTTTTTTCTTCTTTCACAGGACATGGACCTCACTGGCTAGGCCAGCATTTTGTTGCCTATCCCTAATTGCCCCTTGATCTGAGTGTCTGGCTCGGACAAGACATTCAGAGGGGCACTTAAGAGTCAACCACATTGCTTTGAGTCTGGAGTCACATGTAGCCCAGAACAAGTAGGGATGGCAGATTTCCTTCCCTAAAGGGACATTAGTGAACCAGATGGGTTTTTTCGACAATAGACAATGGTTTCATGGTCATCAGTAGATTCTTAATTCCAGATTTCTTCTTTAATTGAATCCAAAGTCCACCATCTGCCGTGGTGGGATTCGAACCCGGGTCCCCAGAACATTGGCTGAATTTCTGGATTAATAGTCTAGCAATAATACCACTAGGCCATTCACCTTCTCATACCCCTAAAGTATTCCTTCCAACAGAAAGGTATCAGGGAAGGAGACCTCGACAATTGTTCCTGTGGCACCAAGGGTCCCGAGCATGGAAACCTGCTCTGCCATTGCTTTGGAACAACTAGCTTTGTAATGCAAATATGAACAAGATCGTTGATAAAAATATATCCAATTGATATTGAAATAAGTGCAATTTGTTCCCTATAAATCAAATATGATACTAACATGCTTATTGCATTTAAAGACAATAATGGCCACATTTTAGCCTCACTACACAATAGTTACCAATCTTATTTATCCTACATTAGATCTTTCCCACTGCAAAATAAACTCTACACGTGGAAAAGCACCGAACAACCAAAATTCCACTATTAAAAATCTCTTGACAGGTAACAAGGATTAACCTCTTAGAAAAGCAAACACATTTTCACGTGTGGAGTCACATGTAGGCCAAGCCAGGTAGGGTGGCAGATTTCCGATTCCCGAAAGGGGATATTGGTGAACCAGATGGGGTTTTTAACAACAATCGAGAATGGTTTCGCGGTCGCCGTTGCTGCGACTGGCTTTTCAATCCCAGGATCTTATTAATTGAATTTAAATTCCATCAGCTGCCATGGTGGGATTCGGTGGTAGCGTGGCTTCTTTAAGGGGGTGTTCTCTGAGGGCCATGCATTCGGGCCGGGCCCTATGGAGTGTCGAGGCGGGAAGCTGAGCCAATCGGGAGCAAGATTACATATCCCAGATGGAGGAGGCCTTGCAATTCAGGCCATGGAGGTGAGTTGTGTAGTCGCATGTTCTGTCTGACCTTTTGTTGTACATATTTATTTATCATTGGCAATAAATCCCTTTGAGGGATTACTTTGAGCCATAATGAGTCGGCCTTGATTTATTACAGATTTGAACCCGTGTTTCCGCCCCCCACCGCTCCTGATAAGATGAGCCTCGTCCCCTGGATTCTGAGTTCAGTGACATTACACTATACCGCTGTCTGGGGCAAACACAGCCCGCCGGTGGGGAAGGAGGGACAGGTGAGGGAGAGGTAAGGGATGGTGCAAGGGGCTTGGGGAGATTTGACTGGGGTGTGGAAGAAGGCTTGAGGAGCTGAACAGCCAACTCCTGTAGCTTGAGTGGTGTGGGAGAAGGGGAGGAGTGGATAGAGGGGAGAGGAAGCCTCATCCTTCAGGCTGGCTTTGGAGATGCCAGACTGTCCCAGCTGAAACCCCAATGCATTTCTCCTGAATTCCCCACTGGGTTGAATAGCGACTCCCTCAGAGTCAGATCAGATGGCAATGTCATTCTCCCAGCGGCAGTCTGTGCTGACCATCTGTGCAGCATCAGGTTACATTCAGACAGAATTTAATCCAACGGTCTAATGCCAGTGCGATCGTTTTATTTCTTAAAGTGAAGCTGTGCCAGGAAACTGGAGCGCGGAGACAATCCAGATGTTTGCGTTGGTTAGGGAGTGACTGCAAAATGCAAGTATCAGGAATAAAGCTTTCGGCCCCTTTTAAATAAAGCCACAATTCCCCGCCACCGTAGCATCGGAAAGCCTCTTGGATGTTTCCGGCACTTTGAGGGCGCTGGGTGCACACGGACAAGGAAGTTAGCCTGCAGGTGTGTCAGGAAATTAGGAAGGTGAATGGCTACGTTGGCCTTTATTGCAAAGCAATCGGAGCACAGGAATAAAGAAATCTTGCCACCAACTTTGCGGGGATTTGGTGAGGCAACATCTCGGGATTCTCGTTCGCCCCGCCGGCAAGAACGAAGAATTTGGTGCTGGTCCCAAACTCCGCTCGCTGCAGCGGGACCGGAGAATCCCAGCCGCAGGCGAGGTCGGAGAGAATTCTGGAGCATGTCTGGAATTCTGTGTGCAGCGCTGGTCTCTATGTAAAGGGTTTGCTCGCATCGAAGGCAGGACGGGGAAGGCTGACTAGATTGGTCCCTGGGTTAAGTGGGTTGTCCTATGATCAGAGGAGGAGTAAATTGGAGTGTAGAAGAATAAGAGGCAATCTCATTGAAACCTACAACACTCAGAGGTGGCACGGTGGTTAGCACTGCTGCCTCACACCTTCCAGACTGTGGGAGGAAACTGGAGCACCCGGCAGAAACCCACACAGACACGGGGAGAACGTTCAGACTCCGCACAGACAGTGACCCAAGCCGGGAATCGAACCCGGATCCCTGGTGCTGAGAGGCAGCAGTGCTGACCACTGTGCCACCGTGACACTCCTGCGCTTGGTGTCTTAGATATTTCTGTTCTGCTCAGCATCATCTATAGATTACCTTGGAGGAGTGAGGACTGTGCAGGAGAGAAAGGGTTAACCATTCGCTTGCAATTCGATGTGGGATAACCCGCATTTTTTAACCTCCTGCATAATTCACAACCCTCTTTACAGTTACACACAGCTCTGAGGACCAAGCTCATAGAATCCCTACAGTGCAGAAGGAGGCCATTCGGCCCACCGAGTCTGCACCGACCAAAATCCCACCCAGACCCTATCCCCATAACTCCACATATTTACCCTGCTAATCCCTTGACACTAAGGGGCAATTTAGCATGGTCAATCAGCCTAACCCGCACATCTTTGGACTGTGGGAGGAAACCGGAGCACCCGGAGGAAACTCACGCAGACACCTGGAGAATGTTTCCTTTGTGCCTCAGTGATAGAATTTAAATCCAGTATGCAAGGTACTTTCTGAGCAGGTTTCTATCCACATTCAGCATGATAGCCAGGGTTACTTACTAATGAGTTCACTTAGATCCATTCCTTTCATTCTTCCGTGACCAGTAATGGAGAGAGTATCCTATCATCTCCTGATCTCTTTCATCTGGTTTGCATTGTTAACGTTCCCAGTTTCTCTGTGTTGTAAATACATGTGTTAAACTTCTAAGTGATCTTGTTGTTCAGTGGGTAGTGCCCCCCTCGCCCACCTGAGAGCCAGTCGCTCTGCGTTAAAGTGGGAAGATGGTGGCGTACTGCTATTGTCACTGGGCTTGTAATCGAGAGACCCAGTGTAATGCCCTGGGGGCCCAGGTTCAAATCCCACCACAGCAGATGGTGAAATTTAAATCCAAAACAAAATCAGGAACTAATCATTTAATGAAGATTGTGTGATGCACTATCAATCGAGTCAAGACTAGTTGTGAGCAAGACAAATAGGCTTTTATTAGCAAGAACTTCGAGCCATCCCTGTCGGAGATCTGGTCTATTGAAGGCTAGGGGGAGGAGCCACCGCCTTTATACCCGGACCAGGGGGAGGAGTCTTGGGCGGAACCGACAGGGATGTACCACATATACAGGTAGTACAGGTAATAATAAATACTAACTAACAGTGGTTAACCACCACAGATAAAGAACAAAGAACAAAGAACGATACAGGTAACAGTGGTTTACCACACTGTGAAACCATAAAAACCCAGCTGGTTCCTTTAGAGAAGGAAATCTGCCATCCAGACTGCTCTGGGTGGCACTGCAGCCTCACAGCTCCAGAGACCCGAGTTCGATTCCCAGCCTCGGGTGACTGTGTGTGTGGAATCTGCACCTTCTCCTCATGTTTGTGTGGCTTTCCTCCGGGTGCTCCGGTTTCCCCCCACACTCCAAAGCTGTGTAAATTGAGTGGATTAGCCATGTTAAATTGCCCCTCAGTGTCCCAGGATGTGCCGTTTAGCGGTATTAGCCATGGGAAATGCACGGGGATACAGAGATTGGATGGGATCTTTCGGAAAGTCAGCGCCACCTCAATGGGCCAAATGGCTTCCTTCTGCGCTGTAGGGATTCTCTGATTCTGTGGTCTGGCCCACATGTGACTCCAGATCCACAATAATGTGGTTGTCTCTTAAATGCTCTCTTGAAATGGCCAAACAAGCCACTCGAGGGCAATTAGGGAAGGGCAACAAATGCTGGCCCAGCCAGCGACATCCAATGAAGGATTAGAAGAAAAGTCCAGTTCCAGGTTTCAATGGCCAAGGGAGGTGGGTCTCCATAACGTAGCTAAACAGGTTGATCTTTATTTCAGTTTGTACATCCTTCCGATTATTCTGGGACAGGTTGTCAGAGGCACGCCATTATGGAATACTGTCTGTGTGGAGTTTGCACATTCTCCCTGTGTCTGCGTGGGTTTCCTCCGGGTGCTCCGGTTTCCTCCCACAGTGCAAAGATGTGCGGGCTAGGTTGATTGGCCAATCTAAATTGCCCCTTAGTGTCCTGGGATGCATAGGTTAGAGGGGTTAGTGGGTAAATATGTAGTGATATGTGGATAGGGCCTGGGTGGGATTGTGGTCGGTGCAGACTCGATGGGCCGAATGGCCTCTTTCTGTACTGTAGGATTCTATGATTCTATGATATAAACCCCCAGGTGGATCAGGTCTCCTGCTCAGACAAACATGCTGCCCCTTGTGTTTATAGACTTTGACAACCCGTTCCAGGAGAAACTGCCCACGGAATGAAACATAAGCATTGGCTTCGCCTGCCTCAGGTGCCACTAGTCATGCCCAGCCATGTGTGGGCATTACCTACGGTCTCTGTAACCCTGGGAGGAATCCTCCTATTGTCCCGTTGGTGGGTTCGGTGGCGGGTAGGCTGGGGAGAATTCTCTGCGATCAAAAAATTGGTTTAATTCACCCCGGGATCTGAATGGCCTCCTCCTGCTCCTTGTCCATATGTTCTCGAGTGTTGTTGGAGCTGCACCCATCCAGGCAAGTGGGGAGTATTCCGTCACACTCCTGACTTGGGCTTCGTAGATGGCGGACAGGCTTTGGGGACACGCACTCACCTGATGAAGGGGGCAGCGCTCCGAAAGCTCGTGATTCCAAATGAACCTGTTGGACTTTAACCTGGTGTTGTGAAACTCCTTACCAGGCTTTGGGGAGTCAGGAGGTGAGTGACTCGCAGTGGGATTCCCAGCCTCTGAGCTGCTCTGGTAGCCACTGTGCTTATACGGCTGCATAGCACAAAGAGTTAGTGGTGTTGGGAGAAGGGAGGAGATGGGACGGTGGGCTGGGGGGGCGGGGGGGGGGAGGGGGAGGAGGTAAACGTAGACCACAAAAGGAAATGGAGTTGAGGGGAGATTGACAGCAAAGGACAGACTCCGAGCTTGAAACCAGATGACAATGCCACCCGATCATTGTTTGCGTTGGGAATCTGCCAACTCTCGACTGGGACTCACATATTATATTCCCGGTTCTCCCAGTCTGTGGTTGAGGATAATTGAAAGGCATGGCTTTGATTTCCTGCCGACTGTAACTGTTCACTTTCCTCGTGCTCTCCCTCTGGAATCAAAGGCCTGTGGAGCTGCTACATGCTACTGTGTACGACCCAGATGTTTGAGTGCCTGCTGCTGCCAAGGTAGGCGATGAAAGAAAGAGAGAACTGCATTGACAGAGCGCCTGTCGGCACCTCAGCAACACTGTCTCTGTACCACTGCCGCTGAGCTCAGTGAGCCCAGCTGCTGCGTTTCACCCTGTGTTACCCCATCGCTGATCTGTACCTTGGACCTTCACCGAGATTAACTTCCTCTCTAACAGCACCATGGGTGAACCGACACCACATGTATGGCAGCAGCGGTTCAAGAAGGCAGCTCACCACCTTCTCAAGGGGCAATTAGGGATGGGCAATAAATCCAGGCCGAGTCAGCAACGTCCATGTCCCATGATTGAAAAAAATGAAAGTTAACGCCTGCAATTTGCTGCAAACAGGATAATGAGGACAAATCACGTTTGAACCTCCCACTACACTCTCCCCATCAAACACTCCCAGGACAGGCACAGCATGGGGTCAGATACAGAGTAAAGCTCCCTCTACACTGTCCACATCAAACACTCTCAGGACAGGCACAGCACGGGGTCAGATACAGAGTAAAGCTGCCTCTACACTGTCCCCATCAAACACTCCCAGGACAGGTCCAGCATGTGGTTAGAGTCATAGAGTCATTGAGGTTTACGGCATGGGAACAGGCCCTTCGGCCCAACTTGTCCATGCTGCCCCTTTTTTTTAACCACTGAGTTGGTCCCAATTGCCCGCGTTTGGCTCACATCCCTCCATACTCAGCTTACCCATGAACTCTTTTTAAAAGACAAAATTGTACCCGCCTCTACTACTCACTCTTAGATACAGAGTAAAGCTCCCTCTACACTGTCCGGTCAAACACTCCCAGGACAGATACAGCACGGGGTTAGATTCAGAGTAAAGCCCCCTCTACACTGTCTCCATCAAACACTCCCAGGACAGGTACAGCACGGGGTTAGATACAGAGTGAAGCTCCCTCTACACTGTCCCCATCAAACACTCCCAGGACAGGTACAGCACGGGGTTAGATACAGAGTGAAGCTCCCTCGACACTGTCCCCATCACCCGTCACAGTAACAATCTCTGATATACCGCACACCTCCTCACAGTAACATTCTCTGATATACCCCACACCCCTCACTGTAACATTCGCTGATATACCCCACACCCCTCACTGTAACATTCCCTGATATACCCCACACCCCTCACTGTAACATTCCCTGATATACCCCACTCCGCTCTCCGCAACACTCTGTGATATACCACACAACCCCTCACAGTAACACTCTCTGATATACCCCACTCCCCTCACTGCAACACACTCTGATATACCCCACATCCCCTCACTGTAACGCTCTCTGATATAGCCCACTCTCCTCTCTGTAACCCTCTCTGATATACCACACACCCCTCTCTGTAACATTCCCTGATACACCGCACACCCCTTCACAGTAACACTCTCTGATATACCCCATTCCCCTCACAGTAACACACTCTGATATACCCACTCCCCTCTCTGTAACACTCTCTGAGATATCCCACTCCCCTCACAGTAACACTCTCTAAGATACCACACACCCCCTCACATTAACACTCTCTGATATACCCCACTCCCCTCACAGTAACACTCTCTGATATACCACACACCCCCTCACAGTAACACTCTCTGATATACCCCACTCCCCTCACAGTAACACTCTCTGATATTCCCCACACCCCCTCACTGTAACACACTCTGATATTCCCCACTCCGCTCTCCGCAACACTCTCTGATATACCACACACCCCTCTCTGTAACATTCCCTGATACACCGCACACCCCTTCACAGTAACACTCTCTGATATATCCCATTCCCCTCACAGTAACACTCTCTGATATTCCCCATTCCCCTCACTGCAACACTCTCTGATATACCCCACATCCCCTCACTGTTACACTCTCTGATATACCCCACTCTCCTCTCTGTAACCCTCTCTGATATACCACACACCCCCTCTCTGTAACATTCCCTGATACACCGCACACCCCTTCACAGTAACACTCTCTGATATATCCCACTCCCCTCACAGTAACACTCTCTAAGATACCACACACCCTCACATTAACACTCTCTGATATACCACACACCCCCTCACATTAACACTCTCTGATATACCCCACTCCCCTCACAGTAACACTCTCTGATATACCCCAGGCTATCCTGGAGTCAGCTCCATCCATTATTGATCATTATATCCTCAACTCCAGCACGAATGTGGATTAAATTTGGATTGTGTGACAGGAGCCCTCTGATGGTCGCCAGTCAGCAAGTGAACCTGGGGGCTTCTAGGAGAAATTTGCAAATCTATGAAGGGGGAGTCTTTACGCCAGTGACGATTCAGTAACTGCATCTGGTAAATACAGGGTTAATGTGACAGGACTGCTCACACAGTGAGGTACATTATCCAGCACCGTGGTCAGTCTCGAGATGGGCAGAGACGGGTAAAGGCATAGACAGGCATCAGCTCCATACCTGTACCCTCTACTCTATATATATCGATATATTTAGGAGTTGTTAATAAAGACAGGCCCCAGACTATGAAGCCAACTTCATGGAGCCTGCAGCAGGATTCTTCATGCTCTGTCCCCTATCCAGAGATCTGTGACTTTGAACCTGTCTGACAGTGTACCAGAGGGAGTGAGAGGGAGAGAGATGGACACAGCAAGAGAGAGAGAGAAATGGAGACAGAGAGCAAGAGGGAGAGAGAGAGAGAGACAGAGATGGAGGCAGAGAGGGAAAGAAAGAGAGAGATGGAGATGGAGACACAGAGAGAGAGAGAGAGACATGAAATGGAGACAGAGAGCAAGAGAGAGAGGGTTATAGAGATGGAGACAGAGGGCGAGAGAGAGAGAAACATAGAGATGGAGACAGAGAGAGAGAGAGTCATAGAGGCGGAGACAGAGAGCGAAGGAGACACATGGAGATGGAGACAGAGCAAGATAGTGAGATGGAAAAAGAATTTGGATAGATAGAGAGAAGGAGAGCAAGATTTGGAGAAAAGGTGATGGAGAGTGACAGAAAGGCCAGCAAAGAGTTTGCAGAGAGAGAGACTCCGGAATTACTGTCCCGCCTGCCACGGGAATCGGAGCGGCTGAGGGACGGACCATGGAAAGGTCCATTGACCTCATGTGGGATTTTACAGTTTCAGGATGAGCAAGGCCGGAAAATCCCGCTCTCTCGAGAGTCAACGAGAGAGACAGAGGTGAACGGATAGAGGTTGGAGAGATAGTGACCGAAGGACAGAGAGAGATAAAGAGCGAGGTGGAGAGAGAAAGGAGACGGAGGGATAGACAGTGAGAGATAGAAGTGGGGACCATCAGTGTGGTTGTTGGCTGAGGCCTTGCCCTGTCGGCTCTGAAATATCCCCAGCAGTTCATTCAGATGGAAGGGGGGCGACTGTTTGCCTTCCAAATGGATTCTAATTAGACGGTGCCTGTGATTACACATAATCACCTTTTACCAAAATGCACTTGCACCCAAAATCCAGTCAGATAATGTGGACATAGTCTGGCATCTTTCACCTCTGCCCGTCTGTGACCGTCCCCCCTCCACCCTCCAACTTAATTCATGTAATCATGAGTCAACCACAAAGAAACTGCCTCTTCTTGTTATAACTACAAATAGGTACAGGAATCACATCGACGACAGGAGATGTGAACTGGGGAAACTCAGTGCAGCTTCTCTCTCTCGCTCTCTACCCCTTCATCTCCTTTCCCTCTCCACCTTGTTCTCTATCTCTCTCTCACCTTCTGTCATTAGCTCTCCAACCTCTTTCCATCCACCTCTGTCTCTCTCATTGCCTCTCTCTTTCTGTAAACTCTTTCCTGGCCTTTTTGTCCCTCTCTGTCACTTTTTCTTCAATTCTTTCTCTCCTTCTCTCTATCCATTCAATTTCTTTTTCCATCTCACTCTCTCGCTCTCTGTTTCCATCTCTCTGTCTCTATTTCCCTTACTCACTCTCTCTCACTCAATCTCTCTCTTTCTCACTCCATCTCTCACTCGCTCACCTCCTCTCTCTGTCTCCATCCCCTCTCTCTCTCCCTTTCCCCTCTCTCTCACTATCTCTTTTTATCTCTCTCTCTGTTTCCATCTCCATCTCTCTCCATCTGTCTCTGACCTCTCTCTCTTTGCGCCCTTGCTTTCTCTCTCTCTTCCTCTCCGACCTCCGTCATCATCATTCTCCCTTTCCAACATTAATTGCTGACACCTCTCTCTCCTTCTCTCCAACCTTCTTACTCCCTCTCTCTCCCTCTCTCCTCTCCACCTCTCTCTTCCACTTTCCTCCCTCTCCCTCCAACTCTCTATCTTTCTCCTCTCTCTCTCTCTCCTTTTCCCAGAGAGTGTTCAGACGACAGAGTTGTACAGCAAGCATGTTCAAAAATAAATCTCACCCGGCTGAGACAATAGTTATCAAAGTAAGGAACACATTGAGCAAATCCTACACTTAAGCTGCCAACGGGGCAATCCGCCTGTATTTGAAAGTTTAATTATTGTCATTGACTTTAAATGACTCTTTTCCCAAATATGGGAAAGGCTGCTCCTTCCCAAGAGCTATGTCCGGATTGGAGGCTTGGTTTCTCCAAACACAGACGACACGTCAAGCAGACGATGCTAAGGAGGGCCAACCTCGGCCACGTTGGAATCCTGTGTCTGTCACAGCCGTCGCCCTGGGGGCGGTAGAGGCTGGAGATCAGTTTTGTCTCAAAATGAACCCACCTCTTTCTCCAGAGTCAAAACTCAGCTGGGTCAGGAGGGGCAGAAGGAGTGGTGGGGGAGAGAGAGAGGTGCCATCGATGTAGAGTCTTGGCACCCCTTTGCCCGGAAGGATGACATAGCGTTACCATGCACTTGCAGCACAAGAAGCAGGCCCTTTGGTCCGTCTTTCTGTTTAGAATCAGGAGGCGGAGCAGGCGAGGATCAGTTGTGATCTTATTGAGTAAGAAGTTTAACAACACCAGGTTAAAGTCCAACAGGTTTATTTGGTAGCAAAAGCCACACAAGCTTTTGGAGCTCCAAGCCCCTTCTTCAGGTGAGAGGGAATTCTGTTCACAAACAGAACTTATAAAGACACAAACTCAATTTACATTAATAATGGTTGGAATGCGAATACTTACAGCTAATCAAGTTTTTAAGATACAAACAACGTGAGTGTAGAGAGCATCAAGACAGGCTAAAAAGATGTGTATTGTCTCCAGACAAGACAGCCAGTGAAACTCTGCAGGTCCAGGCAAGCTGTGGGCATTACAGATAGTGTGACATGAACCCAATATCCCGGTCGAGGCCGTCCTCGTGTGTGCGGAACTTGGCTCTCAGTTTCTGCTCAGCGACTCTGCGCCGTCGTGTGTTGTGAAGGCCGCCTTGGAGAACGCTTAACCGAATATCAGAGGCCGAATGCCCGTGACCGCTGAAGTGCTCCCCAACAGGAAGAGAACAGTCTTGCCTCGTGCTTGTCGAGCGGTGTTCATTCATCCGTTGTCACAGCGTCTGCATGGTTTCCCCAATGTACCATGCCTCGGAACATCCTTTCCTGCAGCGTATCAGGTAGACAACGTTGGCCGAGTTGCAAGAGTATGTCCATCTTATTGAGTAGCAGAGCAGGTTCGAGGGGATACTCTCGTGAAGAGAGCCCCTCTACCTTCTCAGGAGGCTAAGGAAATTTGGCATGTACACTACGACTCTCACCAAATTTTATTCCTAGGAATGAAGGAGAATGAGGGGCTGACCTTATTGAGGTGTGTAATCTTATGAGGGGCATAGATAGATAAACACACATGGTCTTTTTCCCAGGGTAAGGGAATTGTAAATTAGAGGGCATAAGTTTAAGGTGAGAGGGGAAAGATTTAAAAGGGACCTGAGGGGCAACTTCTTCACACAGAGGGTAGTGCAGATACGGAATGAGCTGCCAGAGAAAGTGGTTAAGGCAGGGACAATTGCAATATTTAAAAAACATTTGGATAAGTACATGGATGGGAAAGGATCAGAGGGATATGGGCTAAATGTGGGCAATTGGGACTAGCTGGTAGGGCACTGAGGTCGGCATAGACCGGTTGGGCCGAAGGGCCTGTTTCCATGCTGCATTGCTCTCAGACTCTATGACTCGATTTGATCTGATTTATTATTGTCACATAAGAACATAAGAACATAAGAAATAGGAGCAGGAGTAGGCCATCTAGCCCCTCGAGCCTGCCCCGCCATTCAATAAGATCATGGCTGATCTGACGTGGATCAGTACCACTTACCCACCTGATCCCCATAACCCTTAATTCCCTTACCGATCAGGAATCCATCCATCCGCGCTTTAAACATATTCAGCGAGGTAGCCTCCACCACCTCAGTGGGCAGAGAATTCCAGAGATTCACCACCCTCTGGGAGAAGAAGTTCCTCCTCAACTCTGTCTTAAATCGACCCCCCTTTATTTTGAGGCTGTGTCCTCTAGTTTTAACTTCCTTACTAAGTGGAAAGAATCTCTCCGCCTCCACCCTATCCAGCCCCCGCACTATCTTATAAGTCTCCATAAGATCCCCCCTCATCCTTCTAAACTCCAACGAGTACAAACCCAATCTCCTCAGCCTCTCCTCATAATCCAAACCCCTCATCTCCGGTATCAACCTGGTGAACCTTCTCTGCACTCCCTCCAATGCCAATATATCCTTCCTCATATAAGGGGACCAATACTGCACACAGTATTCCAGCTGCGGCCTCACCAATGCCCTGTACAGGTGCATCAAGACATCCCTGCTTTTATATTCTATCCCCCTCGCGATATAGGCCAACATCCCATTTGCCTTCTTGATCACCTGTTGTACCTGCAGACTGGGCTTTTGCGTCTCATGCACAAGGACCCCCAGGTCCCTTTGCACGGTAGCATGTTTTAATTTGTTTCCATTGAGATAGTAATCCCATTTGTTATTATTTCCTCCAAAGTGTATAACCTCGCATTTATCAACGTTATACTCCATTTGCCATATCCTCGCCCACTCACTCAGCCTGTCCAAATCTCTCTGCAGATCTTCTCCGTCCTCCACACGATTCACTTTTCCACTTATCTTTGTGTCGTCTGCAAACTTCGTTACCCTACACTCCGTCCCCTCCTCCAGATCATCTATATAAATGGTAAATAGTTGCGGCCCGAGTACCGATCCCTGCGGCACGCCACTAGTTACCTTCCTCCAACCGGAAAAACACCCATTTATTCCGACTCTTTGCTTCCTGTCGGATAGCCAGTCCCCAATCCACTTTAACACACTACCCCCAACTCGTGTGCCCTAATCTTCTTCAGCAGCCTTTTATGGGGCACCTTATCAAACGCCTTTTGGAAATCCAAAAACACCGTTCTCCTCCATCAACCGCCCTAGTCACATCTTCATAAAAATCCAACATGTTCGTCAAGCACGACTTTCCCCTCATGAATCCATGCTGCGTCTGATTGATCGAACCATTTCTATCCAGATGCCCTGCTATCTCCTCTTTAATAATGGATTCCAGCATTTTCCCTACTACAGACGTTAAGCTGACCGGCCTATAGTTACCCGCCTTTTGTCTCCTTCCTTTTTTAAACAGCGGCGTAACATTAGCCGTTTTCCAGTCAACCGGCATTACCCCAGAATGCAACGAGTTTTGATAAATAACCACTAACGCATCCACTATTACCTCTGACATTTCTTTCAATACCCTGGGATGCATTCCATCCGGACCCGGGGACTTGTCCACCTTCAGTCCCATTAGTCTACCCAGCACTGCCTCTCTGGTAACATTAATTGTATTAAGTATTGATACACGGTGAAAAATATTGTTTCTTGCGCGCTATACAGACAAAGCATGCCGTATATAGAGAAGGAAAGTAGAGAGTGCAGAATGTAGTGTTACAGTAATAGCTAGGGTGTAGAGAAAGTTCAACTTAATACGGAGTAGGTCCATTCAAAAGTCTGACAGCAGCAGGGAAGAAGCTGCTCTTGAGTCGGTTGGTACGTGACCTCAGACTTTTGTATCTTTTTCTGACAGAAGAAGGTGGAAAAGCGTACGTCCGGGGTGCGCAGGGTCCTTGATTATTCTGGCTGCTTTTCCGAGGCAGCGGGAAGTGTAGACAGAGTCAATGGATGGGAGGCTGATTTGAGTCACAGACTGGGCTACGTTCACGACGCTTTGTAGTTTCTTACAGCCCTGGGCAGAGCAGGAGCCAGACCGAGCTGTGATACAACCAGAAAGAATGCTTTCTATGGAGCATCTGTAAAAGTTGGTGAGAGTTGTAGCTGACATGCCAAATTTCCTCAGTATCCTGAGAAAGTAGAGGTGTTGGTGGGGCTTTCTTAACTATCGCATCACCTCGAACCCGCTCTCCACTCAGTGAGATCACAAGTGATCTGATTGTGGCCTTAGTTTCCTACCTCCACCCCTCCCTGAATAGCACTCGACTGCCCCCTCCCACCCCAATATATAAGAAAATTTGTCTAACTCAAGCTTTAAATCTCTGCAATGGGCTGGCAGCCTGGGGTGGAGAGTGCCAGAGACTAACCACCCTGAGAGAAGAAGTTCTTCCTCGCCTCTGTCCTCAATGGGAGCCCTCAGTGTTTATGGTCCCACCCCGAGCTTACGAGCAGTGTCGGATGAATTACATTGTTGAGGTCCATTGACCATCACTTTGTTGAATGGTAATGGGAGTTGGCGAAATCCCAAGGTGCCCATGTTTTTTCTGGCCTGGTGCAGTCCGTGGACCACGTGTGTCTTCACGGTTGCAAACATTCATTCGCAAGGGCACAAGCAGCAGAGGTTAAAGGACAAAGTGACAGGGGACAGGAGGTTGGAATCACAGCAGGAGTAGAAACATCGAAACATAATAGAAACCCTACGGTGCAGAAAGAGGCCATTTGTTCTGTTGAGCCTGCACTGACCACAATCCCACTACAGCATCACAGCTGCACTCTCAGAGGGTAAGGACTGCAATGGGTGCTGCACTGTCAGAGGGTCAGTGCTGAGGGAGTGCCGCACTGTCAGAGGGTCAGTGCTGAGGGAGTGCTGCACTGTCAGAGGGTCAGTGCTGAGGGAGTGCTGCACTGTCAGAGGGTCAGTACTGAGGGAGTGCTGCACTGTCAGAGAGTCAGTACTGAGGGAGTGCTGCACTGTCAGAGGGTCCGTGATGAGGGAGTGCTGCACTGTCAGAGGGTCAGTACTGAGGGAGTGCTGCACTGTCAGAGGGTCAGTACTGAGGGAATTCTGCACTGTCAGAGGGTCAGTGCTGAGGGAGTGCTGCACTGTCAGAGGGTCAGTGCTGAGGGAATTCTGCACTGTCAGAGGGTCAGTGCTGAGGGAGTGCTGCACTGTTAGAGGGTCAATACTGAGGGAATTCTGCACTGTCAGAGGGTCAGTGCTGAGGGAGTGCTGCACTGTTAGAGGGTCAGTGCTGAGGGAGTGCTGCACTGTCAGAGGGTCAGTACTGAAGGAGTGCTACACTGTCAGAGGGTCAGTACTGAGGGAGTGCCGCACTGTCAGAGGGTCAATACTGAGGGAGTGCTGCACTGTCAGAGGGTCAATACTGAGGGAGTGCTGCACTGTCAGAGGGTCAGTACTGAGGGAGTGCTGCACTGTCAGAGGGTCAATACTGAGGGAGTGCTGCACTGTCAGAGGGTCAGTACTGAGGGAGTGCTGCACTGTCAGAGGGTCAGTACAGAGGGAGTGCTGCACTGTCAGAGGGTCAGTACTGAGGGAGTGCTGCACTGTCAGAGGGTCAGTACTGAGGGAGTGCTGCACTGTCAGAGGGTCAGTGCTGAGGGAGTGCTGCACTGTCAGAGGGTCAGTGCTGAGGGAACGAATGTGAAGCACTCCCTCTTTACTGATCCTCCAATAGCATACGTGATCCCTCCCTCGGTGCTGTGAGTCTCAGCCTGGATGAAGAGCTCGATGTGTGGGATCTTACTGTGTGTTTCTCACATTGCCGCAGCGACTCCCCTTCAGAGGCCACATCAGGAATTGTACAGCACTTCGGGGAGTGACTCATAACAGAGAAACCCACTTTCTCCATCGTTATCTCCCATTCTGCTGCACAAGCTGGATCCCCCTCATGTTCAATCTCCTCATCCCGCCAGGACGCCACGGCAGAGACAGGAAGGGCAGCCGTCAAATGCAAGGCGGGCAAGCAGACTCTCCCCGACATCTGCAGCCCGCAAAGCTGCCTCACCTCGGAAACATGGTTTTGTTTCCATCTCCAGTTAAAGTTGTTGGGCACTTTGGAGAGCTGTAGTTTGTTATATACCCCTCCCCCACCCCCATCACTGCCCAACCCCCTTCTCTCCCATCCCCCCCCCCCACCCCCCTCATCCTATCAACTCCCCTTGGATCTGCCAGATCTAAGAGCAAACACCTGTCGCCTGTGTTGTTCTCTTCAATAAAAGGTTACCTGGGCCTGCACTGGTTCAGGTGTGTGCCCTCGGGTGGGGGGTGGGCCTGGCAGCGTGCCCAGTCTCACTCTGCCCCGGCAGCTGGGCCACTTCTCTCGAGTTCCCATTTCCCTTCCCTGGTTGAAACTTGCTTGCTGAGTGCGAGACGCCAGTGAGGGTGAGTTGGGCACCGATGGGGTCTGCGGTGTCCGGGTAGGCCTCAGGCTTCTCCGGGCCTCGGAGGCCACGCGTCCCAGGCTCCGCCTCGCTGTCTCAGTGAGGGAAATCCTTCCTCATTCCGAAATATAATTAATACCTCCTCATCCTAAAATATAATTAATTTTTATAACATAACTGGCAGCACGGGAGTGATTCACTTCATCGCCACCGAGAAACTCGCATATGGCTGGCACCTTTCACGAGCACCGAACGCCACCAAGCATTAAGCGGCCAATGAAATGCTTTATAAAATTTGAACTTTAGTTCCTCTCTGAGAGAAACCATCCTTGACGTTGTGATAGAGTTTGCAGCAAAGCAGATACCATAGAATATCATAGAATCCCGACAGTGCAGAAGGAGACTATTTGGCCCATCGAGTCCCACCCTATCCCTGTAACGCCTTGTATTTACCCTGACACTAAGCGACAAGTTAGCACGGCCAAATCCACCGAACCTACACATCTTTGGAGTGTGGGAGGAAGCTCGAGCGCCCGGAGGAAACCCATGCAGACACGAGGAGAATGTGCAAACTCCGCACAGACAGTGACCCAAGCCGGGAATCGAACCCAGGTCCCTGGCGCTGTGAGGCAGCAGTGCTAACCACTGTGCCAAATGCCAAATTACAAATTGGCAAATCCTGTCCAAAGCTGCTGTTAATGACTTCTGTTTGATGGGCAGGTTCGAGAGGTAACTGGGTGTGCAGGAGTGTTTTTATGTGTCAGAAGTGAGTGGCCATAGAGACTTTTCTGGTTCCAAAAGGTCCTCCCGCTTGCCTCAATTCCGGGTGTCTCAACCAGTGCCCACCCCAGCTTGACGGCCATCTTGATTGCTGCAGCTTCGCTGCCAGGCCAATGTGCCTCACCCCTTCACTGGCAGGGCACAGGCATCAGGTAGCGAGTGGGCTTTCATTGTGACCTTTTGAAGGTCCTTTCGCGAAAGAGACTCGCTCTCACCAGTTATGAAAAATAACAGATGTATCCCCGGTTGCACCAAATAAACTTTTTGCTCATCCCTATTTGCTCCTTGGACCAAGTGTCTCACTCGGCCATTTCAGAGCGGCAAATAAGAGTCAACCACATTGCTGTGGGTCTGGCATCACATATAGGCCCAGACCGGGTAAGGACGGCAGATTTCCTTCCCTAAAGGGATAACAGTGAACCAGATGGGATTTCCAACAGTTGATGACAGTTTCATGGTCAAATGGCTTTCTCATTGAAGATAGTGTTTGTGTGTGTTATTGTTTTAATTTGTGTGTGTATTTAACTGTGCACATGTGTGTTGGTGTGTGAGTGCGTGTTAGTGTATGTGCGTGTAGTGTCTGTGTATGAGTGTGTGTGTGTGCAAATATGGGGTCTGTGTTAGTGTGTCTGTCAGTGTGTGTTTGTGAGTGGACGTGTGTTTGGAGTCTTTGTTAGTGTATGGGGGTTAGTGTGTGTTAGCATGTGTGTTTATGTGTGTGAGTGTGTGTGTGATGCGCACACTTGTGAGCACAAGCTTAAGTTTGTGCACAGAGCGGTATGGTGGCACAGTGGTTAGCACTGCTCACAGCACAGACCCGGGTTCAATTCCCAGCTCAGGTCACTGTGTGTGTGGAGTTTGCACATTCTCCTCGTGTCTGCGTGGGTTTCCTCCGGGTGCTCCGGTTTCCTCTCACAGTCCAAAGATGTGCGGGTTAGGTTGATTGGCCATGATAAAATTGCCCCTTAGTGTCAGGGGGACTAGCAGGATAAATATGAGGGAATAGGGCCTGGGTGGGATTGTGGTTGGTGCAGATTGGATGAGTCAAATGACTTCCTTCTGCACTGTAGAAATTCTATGTGTGTGTGAGAGCGTGAGTGAGTGGGTATGTGTGTGAGTGTGTGTGTGAGTGGGTGAGTGTGTGTGAGTGAGTGTGTGTGTGTGAGTGTGTGTGTGTGTGTGAGTGAGTGTGTGTGAGTGGGTGAGTGTGTGTGATGAGTGTGTGTGTGAGTGTGTGAATGTGTGTGTGTGTGTGTGTGAGTGAGTGTGTGTGTGAGTGTGTTTGTGATGTGAGTGAGTGTGTGTGTTTGTGATGTGTGAGTGTGTGTTTGTGATGTGTGTGTGTTTGTGATGTAAGTGTGTGAGTGAGTGTGTGTGTGTGTGAGTGAGTGTGTGTGTGTGAGTGAAAGTGTGTGTGTGTGAGTGAGTGAGTGTGTGTGTGTGAGTGAGTGAGTGTGTTTGTGATGTGTGAGTGTGTGTGTTTGTGATGTGTGAGTGTGTGTTTGAGATGTGTGAGTGTGTGTGTGTCTGTGATGTGTGTGTGTGTTTGTGTTTGTGAGTGTGTGTGTGTGTTTGTGATGTGTGAGTGTGTGTGATGTGTGAGTGTGTGTTTGTGATGTGTGTGTGTGTGTGGGTGGGTGTGTGTGTGTGTGTGGGTGTGTGTGTGTGTGTTTGTGATGTGTGAGTGTGTGTGTGATGTGTGGGTGGGTGTGTGTGTGTGTGTGTGTGTGATGTGTGAGTGTGTGTGGGTGTGGGTGTGTGTGGGTGTGTGTGTGTGATGTGTGTGTGTGTGTGTGTGTGATGTGTGTGTGTGTGGGTGTGTGTGATGTGTGAGTGTGTGTGAGTGTGTGATGTGTGAGTGTGTGGGTGTGTGTGTGTGTGATGTGTGAGTGTGTGTGTGTGATGTGTGGGTGTGTGTGTGTGATGTGTGGGTGTGTGTGTGTGATGTGTGGGTGTGTGTGTGATGTGTGGGTGTGTGTGTGTGTGTGTGATGTGTGTGTGTGTGTGTGATGTGTGTGTGTGTGATGTGTGGAGTGTGTGTGTGTGTGTGATGTGTGTGTGTGTGTGTGATGTGTGCGTGTGTGATGGGTGTGGTGTGGTGTGTGTGTGTGTGTGTGAGTGTGGTGTGTGTGATGTGTGGGTGTGTGTGTGTGTGTGATGTGTGGGTGTGTGGGTGTGATGTGTGGAGTGTGTGTGTGTGTGTGATGTGTGGGTGTGGAGTGTGTGTGTGTGGAGTGTGTGTGTGTGTGATGTGAGGGTGTGATGTGTGGAGTGTGTGTGTGTGTGTGTGATGTGTGGAGTGTGTGTGTGTGTGTGATGTGTGTGTCATGTGTGTGTGTGTGTGTGATGTGTGTGTGATGTGTGTGTGTGTGTGTGATGTGTGGGTGTGTGTGTGTGATGTGTGGGTGTGTGTGTGGGTGTGTGTGGGTGTGTGTGATGTTTGGGTGTGTGTGTGTGTGATGTGTGGGTGTGTGTGGGTGTGTGTGGGTGTGTGTGGGTGTGTGTGTTTGTGATGTGTGGGTGTGTTTGTGATGTGTGGGTGTGTGTGTGGGTGTGTGTGTGTGATGTGTGGGTGTGTGTGTGGGTGTGTGTGTGGGTGTGTGTGTGATGTGTGGGTGTGTGTGTGATGTGTGGGTGTGTGTGTGGGTGTGTGTGTGGGTGTGTGTGTGGGTGTGCATGTCTGTTTTTGTGAGTAAGGAGGGGTCAGTGAAATGGTGAAATTTGCCCGTCTCTGTGGGTCAAACAGTGGAGTGAGTAATGAAGGCAGCGCGGGGAATGTCGGTGCTGTTGGGGGTTTTCTCTGACAGGCTGCCATGCCAGGATCACAGTGACTGGGCACTGCCAGGGGAGGACCTGATGGAGGACAGTTCCCTGCAGTGACGCAGACTGTCTGCGGGGCACTGGAGTGGCTGCCAACTAACGTCATTCATTCTGGGCAGCCTCAGAACATTATCACATTCCCCATCACACATATTGCCTTTGAACTTAGCTTTGTTGATAAAGACCCAATCTCCCTCCCTTCATGTTTTGACTGGTCTACAAAATCAGTGGAACAGGGCCCATCAACCACAGAAAGGCAGTGAGACCGATCTGATTGCAAAACCCATGCTGTGTCGCTCTTAACCCCTTAACACTAAAGCAAATAAGCAGAGTACTCCGCACTGTGTTCACTTCCATTGCTGCCTGCAAGGAATAAATCCCTTGATTAGCAGAGAGATGGGAAGTCATCAACACAATGGTGTTTGATGAGGACAGTGTAGAGGGAGCTTCACTCTGTATCTAACCCCGTGCTGTAGCTGTCCTGGGAGTGTTTGATGGGGACAGTGTAGAGGGAGCTTTACTCTGTGTCTAATCCCGTGCTGTACCTGTCCTGGGAGTGTTTGATGGGGACAGTATAGAGGGAGTTTTACTCTGTGTCTAATCCCGTGCTGTACCTGTCCTGGGAGTGTTTGATGGGGACAGTGTAGAGGGAGTTTTACTCTATATCTAACCCCGTGCTGTACCTGTCCTGGGAGTGTTTGATGGGGACAGTGTAGAGGGAGTTTTACTCTGTGTCTAATCCCGTGCTGTACCTGTCCTGGGAGTGTTTGATGGGGACAGTGTAGAGGGAGTTTTACTCTGTGTCTAATCCCGTGCTGTACCTGTCCTGGGAGTGTTTGATGCCGGCAGTGTAGAGGGAGTTTTACTCTGTACTTTATAAGAACTAGGAGCAGGAGTAGGCCATCTGGCCCACCGCGCCTGCTCCGCCATGCGATAAGATCATGGTTAATCTTTTCGTGGTCTCAGCTTCACTTAAAAGCCCACTCACCATAACCCTTAATTCCTTTACTGTTCAAAAATGTATCTATCCTCGCCTTAAAAATATTCAACGAGGTAGCCTCAACTGCTTCGCAGGGCAGGGAATTCCTCAGATTCACAACCTTTTGGCTGAAGAAGTTTCTACTCAACTCAGTCCTAAATCTTCTCCCCCTTATTTTGAGGCCATGCCCCCTAGTTCTATTTTCACCTGTGTTCTCGTAGTGTTCCCCCAGACACTAACTCGTGCACTCGCGCTTACCCTCACTCACTCTGGCAGACATATACTTTATCGCAGGACGCTCTGTAAGTGCATTGCCAACTCCGATTCCCCATATTCCTGTCGGTCTTGTCACATGCGGTCTGGGCACTAATACTCCACCCCTTCTCTGCCAGTGGTCAGCACGACTGCCCATTCTCACCGAGACCCGCCCCCGCAATCATTCACAAAACCATCAGCAAACCCATTGACTGAGAGGGGATTTCAGCCCCACACTGTTCATATTCAACAATCTCCAACACCACCAGAAGGACGAAAATCGTCAAACAACCTGAAAAGAAAAACACAATGTCCGCATTTTTGTCCTGAATGTCGGATGTGATTTTTGTCGCCGTGTTTTCATGCTGCAGCTTCCCGGAGTTTAATCTTCAGTTCCGGAGGTTCTCCGACACATTCCTGCCAGTCTGACAGCTCGCCCTTGCTTAATGAACGGTTCACATTCCGAGCTTCCCACTGATCCACAAAGCACAGCTGATTAAATGTTTCCCCAAGCATCAGTTGGAAAATAAAGGAGAGGCTCTCTCTCACAGGAGGTCAACTCGCAGGTCAAACAAGTGAATTTATGACTTGGAATAAGGAGCCTCTCTCTCTCTCCCTCTTCCCCCTCTCTCACACACTCTCTGAGCTCTCATTCTCTCTGGGGAACAGATTCCACTGTGTCATTCTGTTGTTCAAAAGTCACATTGAAATTCAATGATTCTGAATCAAAGAGAACTTTTAAGTCCTGTCTATGCCAACTTATATGTGTGTCTCAGTGTCAGCTCCTGTACAATCCGTGTGTGTCTCCGTGTCAGCTCCTGTACAGTCTGTGCCTCAGTGTCAGCTCCTGTACAATCCGTGTGTGTCTCAGTGTCAGCGCCTGTACAGTCCGCCTGTGTCTCAGTGTCAGCTCCTGTACAGTCCTTGTGTGTCTCAGTGTCAGCTCCTGTACAATCCGTGTGTGTCTCAGTGTCAGCTCCTGTACAGTCCGCCTGTGTCTCAGTGTCAGCTCCTGTACAGTCCGCCTGTGCCTCAGTGTCAGCTCCTGTACAGTCCGCCTGTGCCTCAGTGTCAGCTCTTGTACAGTCCGCCTGTGTCTCAGTGTCAGCTCCTGTACAATCCGTGTGTGTCTCAGTGTCAGCGCCTGTACAGTCCGCCTGTGTCTCAGTGTCAGCTCCTGTACAGTCCTTGTGTGTCTCAGTGTCAGCTCCTGTACAATCCGCCTGTGTCTCAGTGACAGCTCCTGTACAGTCCGCCTGTGCCTCAGTGTCAGCTCCTGTCAGTCCGCCTGTGTCTCAGTGTCAGCTCCTGTACAGTCCGTGTGCGTCTCAGTGTCAGCTCCTGTACAGTCCGCCTGTGTCTCTGTGTCAGCTCCTGTACAGTCCATGTGTGCCTCAGTGTCAGCTCCTGTACAGTCCGCCTGTGCCTCAGTGTCAGCTCCTGTACAGTCCGCCTGTGTCTCAGTGTCAGCTCCTGTACAGTCCGCGTGTGTCTCAGTGTCAGCTCCTGTACAGTCCGCCTGTGCCTCAGTGTCAGCTCCTGTACAGTCCGCCTGTGCCTCAGTATCAGCTCCTGTACAGTCTGTCTGTGTCTCAGTCTTAGCTCCTGTACAGTCCACTTGTGTCTCAGTGTCAGCTCCTGTACAGTCTGCCTGTGTCTCAGTGTCAGCTCCTGTACAGTCCACCTGTGTCTCAGTGTCAGGCCCTGTACAGTCCGTGTGTGTCTCAGTGTCAGCTCCTGTACAGTCTGCCTGTGTCTCAGTGTCAGCTCCTGTACAGTCCACCTGTGTCTCAGTGTCAGCTCCTGTACAGTCCGCCTGTGCCTCAGTGTTAGCTCCTGTACAGTCCGCCTGTGCCTCAGTGTCAGCTCCTGTACAGTCTGTGCCTCAGTATCAGCTCCTGTACAGTCCATCTATGTCTCAGTGTTAGCTCCTGTACAGTCCGCCTGTGTCTCAGTGTCAGCTCCTGTACAGTCCGCCTGTGTCTCAGTGTCAGCTCCTGCACAGTCCGCCTGTGTCTCAGTGTCAGCTCCTGTACAGTCCGCCTGTGTCTCAGTGTCAGCTCCTGTACAGTCCACCTGTGTCTCAGTGTCAGCTCCTGTACAGTCCGCCTGTGCCTCAGTGTTAGCTCCTGTACAGTCCGCCTGTGCCTCAGTGTCAGCTCCTGTACAGTCCGCCTGTGCCTCAGTGTCAGCTCCTGTACAGTCCGCCTGTGCCTCAGTGTCAGCTCCTGTCCATCCAAAGAACGAAGTGTGTCAAAGGAAATTACTCACTCCTGTCTGGTTCTGTATGTCCCGTGTGGGTCACAGAGAGCGTTCCAGTCCACACACAGAATACAGTGTATAACTGGGAATTATATTGTACAATCCGTGTGTGTCTCAGTGACAGCTCCTAAAGTTAAAGTTTATTTATTAGTCACAAGAAAGGCTGACATTAACATTGCAATGAAGTTACTGTGAAAATCCCCGAGTCGCCACACTCCGGCACCTTGTCGGGTACACTGAGGGAGAATTTAGCATGGCCAATGCACCTAACCAGCACGCCTTGTGGACTGTGGGAGGAAACTGGAGCACCCGGAGGGAAACCAAAACAGACACCGGGATAACATGCAGACTCTGCACAGGCAGTGACCCAAAACAGACATCGAACCTGGGTCCCTGGCACTGTGAGGCAGCAGTGCTAACCACTGTGCCATCGTGCCACCCCATGTACAGCAACGGTCAACGCCTGTGCAGCAAGTGTGTGTCTCAGTGTCAGCTCCTGTACAGTCCATCAGGGTGTCAGTGCTGAGGGAGTGCTGCACTGTCAGAGGGTCAGTACTGAGGGAGTGCTGCACTGTCAGAGGGTCAGTACTGAGGGAGTGCTGCACTGTCAGAGGGTCAGTACTGAGGGAGTGCTGCACTGTCAGAGGGTCAGTACTGAGGGAGTGCTGCACTGTCAGAGGGTCAGTACTGAGGGAGTGCCGCACTGTCAGATCGTCAGCAGTGAGGGAGTGCCGCACTGTCAGAGGGTCAGTACTGAGGGAATGCTGCACTGTCAGAGTGTCAGTGCTGAGGGAATGCTGCACTGTCAGAGGGTCAGAACTGAGGGAGTGCTGCACTGTCAGAGCGTCAATACTGAACGAGTGCCGCACTGTCAGAGGGTCAGTGTTGAGGGAGAGCCGCACTGTCAGAGGGTCTGTGCTGAGGGAGTGCCGCACTTTCAGAGGGTCAGTACTGAGGGAGTGCGACGCTCTCACACGGTCAGTGCTGAGGGAGTGCTGCACTGTCAGAGGGTCAGTACTGAGGGAGTGCCGCACTGTCAGATCGTCAGCAGTGAGGGAGTGCCGCACTGTCAGAGGGTCAGTACTGAGGGAATGCTGCACTGTCAGAGTGTCAGTGCTGAGGGAATGCTGCACTGTCAGAGGGTCAGAACTGAGGGAGTGCTGCACTGTCAGAGGGTCAGTACTGAGGGAGTGCCGCACTGTCAGAGGGTCAGTACTGAGGGAGTGCTGCACTGTCAGAGTGTCAGTACTGAGGGAGTGCTGCACTATCAGAGGGTCAGTGCTGAAGGAATGCTGCACTGTCAGAGGGTCAGTGCTGAGGGAGTGATGCACTGTCAGAGGGTCAGTGCTGAGGGAGTGATGCACTGTCAGAGGGTCAGTACTGAGGGAGTGCTGCACTATCAGAGGGTCAGTACTGAGGGTGTGCTGCACTGTCAGAGGGTCAGTGCTGAGGGAGTGCTGCACTGTCAGAGGGTCAGTACTGAGGGAGTGCTGCACTGTCAGAGGGTCAGTACTGAGGGAGTGCTACACTGTCAGAGGGTCAGTACTGAGGGAGTGCTGCACTGTCAGAAGGTCAGTACTGAGGGAGTGCTGCACTGTCAGAGGGTCAGTGCTGAAGGAATGCTGCACTGTCAGAGGGTCAGTGCTGAGGGAGTGATGCACTGTCAGAGGGTCAGTGCTGAGGGAGTGATGCACTGTCAGAGGGTCAGTACTGAGGGAGTGCTGCACTACCAGAGGGTCAGTGCTGAGGGAGTGCTGCAGTGTCAGAGGGTCAGTACTGAGGGGAGAGAGATCACTCTGAAGGGAGAGAGATCACTCTGAGGGGAGAGAGAGATCACTGTGAGGGGAGAGAGATCACTGTGAGGGGAGAGAGATCACTCTGAGGGGAGAGAGATCACTGTGAGGGGAGAGAGATCACTGTGAGGAGGGAGCCATCACTGTGAGGGGAGAGAGAGATCACTGTGAGGGGAGAGAGAGATCACTGTGAGGGGAGAGAGAGATCACTGTGAGGGGAGAGAGATCACTGTGAGGGGAGAGAGAGAGATCACTGTGAGGGGAGAGAGAGAGATCACTGTGAGGGGAGAGAGAGAGATCACTGTGAGGGGAGGTCTCCTTGGCGAGAGGGAGATCTCTTGCTGGTGATTACCAGAATGTGAGCTGTGATATCTGCTCCTTCGCTTCGTTTCGGGGGATTTATCTCTGATAATGACTCTTGGGGCCTCAAGGTGTCACTGGTGACCACTATCAGCAAGCTCTGAGTGGGCCAGCCATGAAACCATGTGGAATAATGTAGCAACAATCAGCCATCTATTCCCCGTTTGGCTGGGTTTGTGAGCCTGAGCGATTGGTGCTGTTTGAATTCGATGTCTTCAGTGAACCTGTCAATTATTTGATGCTGTTTCTGTCTGTCTGCTTTTGTGTTGCTGCCTGTGTGTCTGTGTGTATCTGTGTCTCTGTACACATGTGGCTGTGTATGTGTTTGAGTACATATGTCTGTGTCTGTGTGTTTGTCTGTGTACATGTGTCTCGATGCAAGTGCATGGGCTGTGCATGTTTCAGTGTGTGTGAAAATGTGAGTGTCCCTGTGTATGCAGTGATATGTGCCTGTGTTTGTGTATGTATGTCTATGTGCATGTATATGTCTGTGTTGATGCTTGTATGTGTGTGTACTTCTGTATGTGTGTCTGCGTGTGGGTCTGTGTACCTGAGCGTGTGTGTGTGTGTGTGTGTACAATCTGTCCCATAAGACCATAAGACATAGGAGCAGAATTAGGGCACTCGGCCCATCGAGTCTGCTCCGCCATTCAATCATGGCTGATATTTTTCTCATCCCCATTCTCCTGCCTTGTCCCCATAACCTCTGATCCCATTATTAATCAAGAACCTATCTATCTCTGTCTAAAAGACACTCAATGACCTGACCTCCACAGCCTTCTGTGGCAGAGTTCCACAGATTCACCACTCTCTGGCTGAAGAAATTCCTCCTCATCTCCGTTTTAAAGGATCGTACCTTTAGTCTGAGTTTGTGCCCTCTGGTTCTAGTTTTTCCTACCCGTGGAAACATCCTCTCTACGTCCATTCCATCCAGGCCTCACAGTATCCTGTAAGTTTCAATAAGATCCCCCTCATCTTTCTAAACTCTAAAGTCCCATTCTATCTGGGACTCTTTCTGTTAAATAGTTGTCTCTCTCAGCCTTGCTGAAACCTGATCACATTATTTGAACTTTCCCACGTTATAACCTGATCCACCATCTCAGTAGGAACTCACCTACAAAGGAATATCATCACCGACTTGCTCCTGTCTGGGTGTCAGGTGGTTTGTATTCTGTTGTGTATACTCCTTCTGTGTGTCTGTTCCATTCTTTGCACACCTCTCTCCCTCATGATGTTTGCAGCCTCTGTGTGAGGGAATATATATCTGTGTGTATGTGAATGTGGATCTATCTGTGTGTGTGTGTGTATATATACATGTTTGTGTTTGTATGCATGATTGTGTGTGTCCGTCTGTGTGCATGCTTGAGTGTCAATGTCTGTGTGTGAATGTGTGTGAGAGCGGCCGCATGCCTGTCTATCTGTGTGTGACTGTCCCTGTGTGTGTATGTGTATGTGGCTGTTTATTTGTATGTGTGACTGTGTGCGTCCATTTGTCTGTCTGTGTGTGAGAGAGTGGCTCTGTATATGTATATGTGTGTTTGATTGTGTCTGTGTACATATGTGTGTGCATTTGTGGTTCGCACTGCTGCCTCACAGCACCAGGGACCCAAGTTCAATTCCCGACTTGGGTCACTGTCTGTGCGGAGTTTGCACACCCTCCCCATGTTTCCTCCGGGTGCTCCGGTTTCCTCCCACAGTCCGAAAGATGTGCAAGTTATTTGGATTGGCCATTCCAAATTGTCCCTTAGTATCAGGAGCTGGGGTAAATGTATGGGATTATGAGGATTGGGCCTGAGTGGGTTTGTGGTCGGTGCAGACTCGATGGGTCAAATGGCCTCCTTCTGCACTGTGGAATTCTATGATTCTATGATCTGTTAGTGTGTGTGTGTTTGCAAGTCTGTGTGTGCGCGCATGTCTGTTTGTGTGTGTGCACGTGTGTGTGTGTGTGTATACGTGCATCTGTTTATCTGTGCATGCATCTGTTTGTGCGTATGTGCCTGTCCGTTTGTGTGTTTGTGTGCATGCATGTCTGTTTGTGTGCGTGTGCACGTCTTTGTGTGTGTGTGTGTGTCTGTGTGCGTGTGTGTGCGTGTGTGCGCGTGTGTGCGTGTGTGTGTGTGTGTGTGTGTGTGTGCGTGTGTGTGTGTGTGTGTGTCTGTGTGTGTGTGTGCGTGTGTGTGTGTGTGTGTGTGTGTGTGTGGGGGGGGGGGGGAGTGAGAGAGTGTGTGCATTTATATCTCTCCCTGTCTCTATCTCTCCCTCATTCTCCTTCCTCTTCTACCTGCCTCCATTTTGAGCTGCTGCAGTCAGGACAAACAGAATTTGTTTGCGATTTGAGAACCATCTCAAGCACACTTTGGTGTTATTTCTTGGTGGGTGTGGAGGTTACCACCGATCACCTGCTGACATCATGGTGCCATAGAAAGTTACACAACAGTTACATGGGCGGCACAGTGGCACAGTGGTTAGCACTGCTGCCTCACAGCGCCAGGGACCCGGGTTCGATTCCTGCCTCGGGTCACTGTGTGTCTGGAGTTTGTACATTCTCCCCGTGTCTGCGTGGGTTTCCTCCAGGTGCTCCGGTTTCCTCCCACACTCCAAAGATGAGCGGGTTAGGTGGGTTGGCCGTGCTAAATTGCCCTTAGTGTCAGGGGGACGAGCGGGGTAAATATGTGGGGTTACGGGGATAGGGCCTGGCTGGGATTGTTGTCATTGCAGGGTCACAGTGTCAGAATGGCCTCTATTGCACTGTAGGAATTCTATGATTCTACGAGGAGGCCATTTGGCCCATCATATCAGTGTTGTCTCTTCAACAGAGCAGTGGCGTTTTATCCCACACTGCCTCTTCATTTGTCCCTAAATCTGCACATTCGCAATCCTCAGGTATCTGTCCAACTCTCCTTGGAAATAAAGAATTGTGGGCATGAATGAAAGTTAAGAAAGTTTTCCTGACGATGCAGCGACTTGCATGAACCCAGGATGTCCCCCGACAATTTACAGCCAGGATTTAGCACAGATGGAGCTGGGAAAGTGGCCACGTGGTAACGATCACAGACACACGAAAGGCAATGGGACAAACATTCTCTATTTTTCAGGGTGGGTGAGAAAATGGTGTCCAGCCTGCTGGCCGGGCTGCCTGCTTTTCCCATCGAATCGTTAACCACTCTGGAAAATAAATCTTGGAGGCAGAACCCACGATGCCATTGTAGAGAGCAGTGCCAGGGGGAATGCCAGTGCGCAGTGCCAGGGGGAATGCCAGTGCGCAGTGCCAGGGGGAATGCCAGTGCGCAGTGCCAGGGGGAATGCCAGTGCGCAGTGCCAGGGGGAAAAGCCAGAGGGCAAAGCTGGGGTGCAGCACCTCGCGGCAATGCCAGAGGGGTCAGTGCTGAGTCAGAGTTCAGTGCGGGGTCACAGTGTCAGCGGTCAGTGCTGGGTCACAGTGTCAGGGGTCAGTGCGGGGTCACAGTGTCAGCGGTCAGTGCTGGGTCGCAGTGTCAGGGGTCAGTGCGGGGTCACAGTGTCAGCGGTCAGTGCTGGGTCGCAGTGTCAGGGGTCAGTGCGGGGTCACAGTGTCAGCGGTCAGTGCTGGGTCGCAGTGTCAGGGGTCAGTGCGGGGTCACAGTGTCAGCGGTCAGTGCTGGGTCGCAGTGTCAGGGGTCAGTGCTGGGTCACAGTGTCAGGGGTCAGTACTGGGTCACAGTGTCAGAGTTCAGTGCGGGGTCACAGTGTCAGGGGTCAGTGCGGGGTCACAGTGTCAGCGGTCAGTGCTGGGTCACAGTGTCAGGGGTCAGTACTGGGTCACAGTGTCAGAGTTCAGTGCGGGGTCACAGTGTCAGGGGTCAGTGCGGGGTCACAGTGTCAGCGGTCAGTGCTGGGTCGCAGTGTCAGGGGTCAGTGCTGGGTCACAGTGTCAGGGGTCAGTACTGGGTCACAGTGTCAGAGTTCAGTGCGGGGTCACAGTGTCAGGGGTCAGTGCGGGGTCACAGTGTCAGGGGTCAGTGCTGGATCGCAGTGTCAGGGGTCAGTGCGGGGTCACAGTGTCAGGGGTCAGTGCTGGGTCGCAGTGTCAGGGGTCAGTGCTGGGTCAGAGTGACAGGGGTCAGTGCGGGGTCACAGTGTCAGGGGTCAGTGCTGGGTCACAGTGTCAAAGAACAAAGAGAAGCACAGCACAGGAACAGACCCTTCAGTCCCTCCAAGCCCGTGCTGATCATGATGCTCTGAATACGGTAATGTTAAAAACCACCTTCTGCCCTTACTCGGTCCGTGTCCCTCTATTCCCTCCCTATTTGTACCCATCCAGATGCCTCTTAAATGTAGATAAGGGGTCAGCTAAATGTTGTCAGGGGTCAGTTCCAGGCACAGTGTCAGGGGGCAGTGCCACAGGGCAGCGGGGCAGCAGCGTCAGGGGGGGAGGGCGTGGGACACTAAAACGTGGGGCGGGGTGAGGGGACATGGAAATTCCGCCGGCTTTAAATTCATTTTGGGACTCCCCCATTGAGGTGTAGGTTCGGTAGATTAGCCATGGAAAATGTGCGGGGTGACAGGGATGGGGCGGGCGAGAGGGCCTGGGTAAAATACTCTGTCAGAGAGTCGGTGCACACTCGATGGGCTGAATGGCCTCTTCCGCACTGTAGGGATTCTACAATTTTCCACCTCCGCTGCCATTCCCAAACGAGGGCAGAAAAATCAAACACTCCCCCCTCCCCAACACTGCCCCCACAGAGGCTGATATCGACCAGGACATCAAGAAGAACTCCTTTTTTCTGCTTCGACATCGTGTCCTGGGATCATTGACGTCCACACAAGAGGTTTAACATCTCATTCAAAAGCTGGCACCTCCGGCAATGCCACATTCTCCTTGGTACTGCCCTGGCGTGGTCGGCCTGGATTATGGGCTCAGGTCTTTTGAGTGGGATATTGCCCCCTGAGGCCGAATTGAGCGAGTTCCCCACTCGAAATGGATACAATGGCACTGCCAATCTGACTCCCTCTACATCATATCAAACAAAGGCACTGGACACAGACTTACCGCTCCCTTAGCCGAGCTGTTCCAGAACAGCTGCAACACTGGCATCTACCAGGAATGCGGAAAATTGCCCAGGTATGTCCTGTACACAAGAAGCAGGACAAATCCAACTCGGCCAAATACCGCCCAATCAGTCCACTCTCGATCACCAGTATAACAGCGCCAGGGACCTGGTTTCGATTCCCGGCTTGGGTCACTGTCTGTGTGGCGTCTGCCCATTCTCCCTGTGTCTGCATGGTTTCCACCGGGTACTCCGGTTTCCTCCCACAGGCCAAAAGATGTGCTGGTTAGGTGTATTGGCCATGCTAAATTCCCCCTCAGTGTACCCGAACATGCGCCGGAGTGTGGCGACTAGTGGATTTTCACAGTAACTTCATTGCAGTGTTAATGTAAGCCTGCTTGTGACACTGATAAATAAACTTAAACTTAACTTAAAGTGATGGAAGGGGTAATCAACAGTGCTACCAAGTAGCATTTCCTCACAATAACCTGCCCACTGAAACAGTCCGTGAATCTAAGCATTTCCACTGGACATGGTTTTTCCATCACTGAATCCCCCACTATCAACATCCTGAGGGTTACCAGTAACCAGAATCTGAGCTGGACTCGCCATATAAATACTGTGACAACCAGAGCAGCTCAAAGTCGAGGAATCCTGCAGCGAGTAACTCACCTCCTGACCCCCCACAAAGCCTGTCCACCGTCCACAAGGCACAAGTCAGGAGTGTGATGGGATCCACTTGCCTGGATGGGCGCAGCTCCAACCACACAAGCTCGACACCGTCTCGGACAAAGCAGCCCACTTGATTGCTACCACTTCCACAAACATTCACTCTCTCCACCACGAACGCACAGTGGCAGCCGTGTGTACCGTCTACTCGATGCCCTCTAGGAACTCACCAAGGCACCTTAGGCAGCATCTTCCAAACCCACAACCTCTACCATCTAGAAGGATAAGGGCAGCTGATACCTGGGAACACCACCACCTGTAAGTCCCCCTCCAAGTCACTCACCATCCTGACCTGGAAACATATCGCCCGTTCCTTCACCGTCATTGGGTCAAAATCTTGGAACTCCCTCCCTAACAGCCTATCTACACCACAGGAACTGCAGCAGTTCGAGAAGGCGGTTCACCACCACCTTCTCAAGGGGCAATCAGGGATGGGCAATAAATGCTCGGCCGAGCCAACAAAGACTAAATTCTGGGAATATTTTTTTGTTTAAATTGCACAGAAGGTGGCTTGAACACGGTCATTATGTATTTAAAATCTGAGATAATGTTTTCATGGCTGAAATATATCCAAACACCTCTCATGTTTATTTAAAGAACATGCAATGAGCAAGGACTTGCAAACTAATGAGAGGTTATTTACTGGAGGTCCACCACATAAACACTAGTTCTTCCTCCAGTCTATGCTTGATGCATCGCTACCTCCCTTGACCTTTTGGAACCTTGGCGGTTTTGAGCAAAGGGCTTGACCTTTCACCTCAGGTTCAGAGCCAAACTATCTCTCTTCATGATGGTCTAATCAATGACTGACCTCCCAGAAATCTCTCCGTGCCCCAACCACGCCCCCTCTCTGCCTTGAGTTGTCATGGCCATTCGCTCCCTAAACGCCTCCACCTCCATTTCTCTCTGTCTCCACCTTTCAGTCACTCCTGAAGACTTAGCGCTTTTGTGGTTGGCACTGCTGGCAATGATCTCACCTTCTCCCTGTCTCTGCATGGGTTTCCTCCCACAGTCCAAAGATAGAATCCCTACAGTGCAGAAGAAGGACATTCGGCCCCTCGAGACTGCACCAACAACAATCCCACCCAGCCCCTATCCCAGTAACCCAACGTATGGACTCTGCTAATCCCCCTCACCTACACCTCTAAGGGGCAATTTAGCATGGCCAATCAACCTAACCCGCACATCTTTGGAGTGTGGGAGGAAACCGGAGCACCCGGAGGAAACCCACGCAGACACGGGGAGAAAGTGCAAATTCCATACAGACCCGAGGCCAAAATTGAACCCAGGTCTTTGGCACTGTGAGGCAGCAGTGCTAACCACTGTGCTCCCATGCAAGTTATGTGGATTAGCCAAACTAAATTGCCCGTTCGCGTCAGGGTGACTAGCAGGGTAAATACATGGGGTTACGGGGATAGGGCCTGGGTGGAATTGTTGTTGGTACAGGCTCCATGGGCTGAATGGCCTCATTCAGTACTGTAGGGATTCTGTGATTCTATGACAGATGCTCTGGTGATCATATCTCGCCCCCCCCCCCCGCAACCACACCCCCTCCTGCTGCCCCCTCCGCACTTCCTCTTGGGTGGGCTTAGTTCGAAGCAGAGAAGTGAGATCCAGGGAGATATCCCGAGGCCAGTCACGCACTTTCTAAAGCCGATGTGTTGAAATGTTTTAGACAAAAATGGCCTCCCCCACCTCTGGCTGCCCACCCTCCAACTCCACCATCCTTCCCTTCCCGTCGTGAGATGGTCCAAGATGGCGGGGGGTGGGGTGGGAGAGAGATGGTGGCACAGCAGTACGGCTACTGGCTAATGTTCTGGGGGTGATATGAGTTCCAATACCACCATAGCAGAATTTAAATACAATTATTCAAATCTGGAATTGAACGCGAGCCTCAGTGATGGTGACCACAGCGACTATCCTCAATTGTTGTAAAACTTCTTTCACTAATGTTCCCTTTAGGGAAGGAAATCTGCTGTCTTTACCGGGTCTGGCCTACATGTGACTCCAGAGCCACAGCAATGTGGTTGACTCTCAACTGCCCTCTGAAATGGTCGAGCGAGACACTCAGTTAAAGTAGCAATGAGGGATGGGCAATGAATGCTGGCCCAGCCAGCGACACCCACATCCCCCAATAAAGAACTTGCTTCTTCTCAGGAACATTTATCAGATAAGCTTTGAGACCAGGGGAGGTTAGGACAGGTGACCTAAATCTCTGTCCAAAAGCAGCTTGAATGGTGAAAGGCGGAGGGGTTTAAGGAGAGAATTCCAAAGTTCTGGGGCCCAGGCAACTGAAGGCACAGCCGCCCACCAATAGTGGAGCAATTGAAATCAGGCAAGAGGCCAGAATGAGAGGCAGGCGGAGATGGCGGCACGGTGGCACAGTGGTTAGCATTGCTGCCTCACAGCGCTAGAGACCTGGATTCGATTCCGGCCTCGGGTCACTGCCTGTGCGGAGCTTCTCTGTTCTCCCCGTGTCTGTGTGGGATTTGATTTGATTTATTATTGTCACATGTATTAGTATTCAGTGAAAACTATTGCTTCTTGCATTCTCGACGCTTTGTAGTTCCTTGCGGCCTTGGGCAGAGCAGGAGCCATACCAAGCTGTGATACAACCAAAAAGAATGCTTTCCTCTGGGTGCTTCAGTTTCCTCCTGCAGTCCAAAGATGTGTGTGTTAGGTGGATTAGCCATGCTTAGTGTCCCGAGATATGTACATTGGGGAGATTAGCCGGGAAAAGATGTGGAGTTACGGAGATAGGGCCTGGGGAAGATGCTCTGGTGTCGACACGATGGGCCAAATGGCCTCCTTCTGCACTGTAGGTATTCTATGATGGGAGGAAGGGAGGGAGGCTGTACTGTAAGGATTCTATGGTTCTATAATGGGAGGGAGGAAGTTGGGGGGAGCGGTGGTCACAGGACTGGAGGAGGTGACAGTGACGGGGGGGGGGGGGTCACGCCGGGGGAGCTGATTGGAAAACGTGGATCAGAACTCCTCAATTGGGGCACTACTGGCCCATGCGTGTCAGCGATCACAGGGGGTGATGGGCAAGTGAGGCTTGCTGTCAGTTTGAACGCTTCATTCGGCCCTACGGTACGGGGGGGAGGGGTTTATCCACCACACCAGCCGACACACCCAGTCAATCCACTTTCTCCTTTTCTCTCTCCACTCTCCATCCGACATCTCTCCTGAACACCGTTAAAGGATTTTCTCTGGGTCCAGAACAAAAATAACCTTCAAAATAAGAGCTAGGATATTCGAGAAGGATGTCAGGAACCCTTGTTCCATGACAATAGCAGAGTGAAAATCTCTTTCTCTCTATCTGTCCCAAAAAGCCTGGTGAGGTCGGGCAGGGATCAAACAGCAACTGGATTGATGAACAGGGTCAGGGTTTTATGGGTGATGGGACCAGGTTGGGCAGCTGGAGTTAAGACACAGATCGGCCATGGTAATCAAATGACGGTGGATCAGGCTCCGTGGGGGGCGATGGGGGGTCAGCAGGGGTGATGGGATAGAAGGGGAGGAGGTGATAAGGGGGTAGGGGTGTGGTGGGGAGTGGGGGAGTGGGAGTACTGAATGGCCTCCCACCTCTGCCTCCACAGGTAGATGTAAAAGATCCCGTGTCACACTTTCAAACAAGGACAGCAGATTTATCCCCTGTGCCGTGGGCTATATTTACGGTGGCACAATGGTTAACTTTGCTGCCTCACAGCGCCAGGGACCCGAGATTGTCAGCATGGGCCAGTGCCTGTGCGGGGTCTGCATGTTCTCCCCGTGTCTGTGTGGGTTTCCTCCGGGTGCTCTGGTTTCCTCCCACAGTCTGAAAGACGTGCTGGTTAGGTGCATTGGCCATGCTAAATTCTCCCTCAGTGTGCCCGAACAGGCGCCGGAGTGTGGCGACTAGGGGATGTTCACAGTAACTTCATTGCAGTGTTAATGTAAGCTGACTTGTGACACTAATAAATAAACCATAAAATAAAACATAATATGTGAGTTATTTTCCCCAAAGAACAGTGGAGTAGGGTGCCTGAAAACATTCAGATCCGTCTGTCCTTTCAGTTGTAAAATAATTCCTCAACGTTCATCTCTGAAGCGAAGCCATCGAGAAAAAAGCAAACAGCAGAATGTATCAGGCTGTAGCATCTTAATTGATGAATGTGGGATCTTGCTGTGCACCAAGATGGCCACCGTGCTCCGCTGCCACAGAACAAGTGGCTGCACTTGATAAGAAGCTGTAGAGTTTTGGAGTCGGGAGAATGGGGATATTAATGTCTGGAAGGGGCTGTTTATGGAGAGTGTGAGAAGTGGCGGAGATGTAGAGAGCCTGTGATTCCCATTGACTGCTCTCCCCTCCAGAGTTCAGCACTGGAATGAAGACATCTGAATCTTATTAGGGGCTAATTGTAGTTCCATGACATATGGAGGCATCATCGACATTCCTGCTACTGTACGCATATGTCTGCATCACCCAGGACTCCTCGGGGAGGCTGCAGAGTATTTGAGAAATCTGCACAGACCCTTGCTATCAGCATTCTGACACTGTATCCATCAGCTATAGCCGAGGCTGCTGTATCACTCTGACCCTTGCTTCCTCTCTCTCCCACCCTTCCTCTCCTACTCTCACTCACTCATTCTCTCCCTCATCGTCACTCTCATCTTCTCACCTTGTGATTTCTCTCATTTTCTCTGTCTTTCTATCTCCGTCTCTCACTCTTTCTGTCTCTCACTTTCTGTCTCTCACGCTGTCTGTTTTTCTCTCTCACTCTGTGTCTGTTTTTCTCTCTATCTCTCACTCTCTCAGTCTCTCTCTCTGTTTCTCACTTTCTCTGTGTTTGTTTCTCTCTCTCGTTTTTTCACTCTCTCTCTCTCTGTTTCTCGCTCGTTTTCTCACTCTCTCTCGATCTCTCCCTCTGTCTCTCACTCTGTCTCTCTCTCTGTTTCTCACTCACTTTCTGTCTGTTTCTCTCTCTGTCTCTCACTCCTTCTGTCTCTCAATCTCTCTGTCTCTCACTCTGTGTCTATTTAAGACCATAAAATATAGAAGCAGAATTAGGCCATTCGGCCCATCGAGTCTCGTCCGCCATTCGTCATGCTTGATAAGTTTCTCAACCCCATTCTCCTGCATTTTCCCTGTAATTATTGATCCCCTTATCAATTAGGAACCTATCTATCCCTGTCTCAATAACCTGGCCTTCACTCCCTTCGGTGACAATGAATCCCATGGATTCACCACCCTCTGACTGAAGAAATTCCTTCTCATCTCGGTTCTAAAGCCGATCTGTGTCTTAACTCCAGCTGCCCAATCTGGCCCCATCACCCATAAAACCCTGACCCTGTTCATCAATCCAGTTACTGTTTGATCCCTGACCGACCTCACCAGGTATTTTGGGACAGATAGAGAGAAAGAGAGATTTTCACTCTGCCAATTTCATGGAACAAGGGTTCCTGACATCCTTCTCGAATATCCTAGCTCTTATTTTGAACCCGTTACTCTGAGGCTGTGTCCTCAGATCCTAGTCTCTCCAACTAAGGAAACATCTTTCCCACAACCACTCTATCCAGGCCTTTCAGTATTCTATAAGTTTCAATGAGATATGGTGGCATGGTGGTTGTGTTAGTGAGGTAATAGTCCCGAGGCCTAGCTTAATAATTTAGAGACATCAAGTTCAAACCTCACGACAACATTGGGACAATTTAAATTCATTTAACTAAATTAATTTGAAATTAACCAAGCTTGTATTCATAGTGATGACCATGAAACTACCCAGTGTTGTAAAAAACGATCTATTTCACTAAAGATTTTTAGGGAAGGAAATCTGCCATCCTTAATTTCTAAAGGGTCGTTCGTCCCTTTACTCTGAGGCTGTGCCCTCGGATCTTCGTCTCTCCTACTAATAGAAACATCTTCCCCACGTCCACTCTATCCGGGCCTTTCAGTATTCTATAAGTTTCAATGAGATCCCCCCCTCATCTTTCTAAACTCCATCGAGTTTGCAGACCCAGAGTCCTCAAACACTCCTCACACATCAAGTCCTTCTCTCTCTGCCTCTCACTCTCTCTGTCTCCCAATTTCTCTGTCTCTCACTTTCTCTGTATCTGTTTTTCTCTGTCTCTCACTTTCTCCATCTCGTACTTTCCCTGTGTCTCTTTCTCTCTCTGCCTCTCAATCTCTCTGTCTCTGTTTCTCTCTCTGCCTCTTTCTGTCTGTTTCTCTTTCTGTCTCTCACTCTCTCTGTCTCACTTTCCTGAATATGACTTCAATGGGGAAAGACTGCAGAAAGATGTAGCACTGAGTGGTTTGGGGGTTCTCGTGTATAAATCACTAAAAGCTAGCGTGCAAGTTCAGCAGGTTTATGGAAGGCAAATGGAATGTTGGCCTTCATTTCAAAGGGAATGGAGTATAAAAATAGGGAAGTCATTCTAAAACTGTACAAGGCACAAATTAGACCATACTGGGAATACTGTGAATAGCTTTCGTCTCCTTATCTAAGGAAAAGTATACCGACATTGGAGGCAGTCCAGAGAAGGTTCACTCAATTGATCCCTGGTATGGAGGGATTTTCTTATGAGAAGAGGTTGAGTCGGTTGGGCCTGCACTCACTGGAGTTTAGAAGAATGAGAGGTGACCTTACTGAGACATATCAGATTCTCAGGGACTTTGGTAGATGCTGAGAGGTTGTTTCCCCTTGTGCGGGAGTCTAGGACCATAGGGCAGAATCTCAAAGTAAGGGGTCACCCATTGAAGTCAGAGATGAGGGGGAATTTCTTCTCTCAGAGGGCAGTGAATGTGTGGAATTTTTTACCGCAGAGAGCTGTGGAGGCTGGGTCAACAAAGAACAAAAACAAAGAAAATTACAGCACAAGAACAGGCCCTTCGGCCCTCCAAGCCTGCACCGACCATGCTGCCCGACTTTAAAACCCCCTACCCTTCCGGGGACCATATCCCTTTGTTCCCATCCTATTCATGTATTTGTCCAGATGCCCCTTAAAATTCATGATTATTTCTGCTTCCATTACTTCCCTTGGCAGTGAGTTCCAGGCACACACCACCCTCTGTGTAAAACATTTGCCTTGTACATCTCCTTTAAACATTGTCCCTCGCACCTTAAACCTGTGCCCCCCAGTAATTGACTCTTCCACCCTGGGAAAAAGCTTCTGACTATCCACTCTGTCCATGTCCCTCATAATCTTGTAGACTTCTACCAGGTCTCCCCTCAACCTCCGTCACTCCAGTGAGAACAAACCAAGTTTCTCCAACATCTCCTCATAGCTAATGCCCTCCATACCAGGCAACATCCTGGTAAATCTTTTCTGTACCCTCTCCAAAGTCTCCACATCTTTCTAGTAGTGTGGCGACCAAAATTGAACACTATATTCCAAATGCGGCCGAACTAAGGTTCTATAAAGCTGCAACATGACTTGCAAATGTTTTAACTCAATGCCCCAGCCGATGAAGGCAAGCATGCCGTCTTGACTACCTTCTCCACCTGTGTTGCCACTTTCAGTGACCTGTGTACCGATACACCTAGATCCCTTTGCCTATCTTAAGGGTTGTGCCATTTACTGTATATTTCCTATCTGTATTAGACCTTCCAAAATGCATTACCTCACATTTGTCCGGATTAAACTCCATCTGCCATCTCTCCGCCCAAGTCTCCAACCGATCCATATCCTGCTGTATCCCCTGATGGTCCTCATCGCTATCCGCAAATCCACCAACCTTTGTGTCATCCGCAAACTTACTAATCAATTATTAAGTCATTAAATATGTTCAAGGTTGAGATAGACAGATTTTTAATCAGTAAGGGAATCAAGGGTTATGGGAATAAAGCGAGGATTATCACATCAGATCAATCATTGAAAGGTGAAGCAGACTCGATGGGCCAAAGGGCCTACATCTACTCCTATGTCGTATAGTTTTATGGTCTTTCCGTGTGTCTGTTTTTCTTTCCCTGTCTCCCACTCTCTCTGTCTCCTCCTCTATCTGTCCCTCATTTTCTCTGTCTGTTTCTCTCTGTCTCATGGGAACAGGTGTAGGCATTTCAACCCATCAAGCCTGCTGCAACATTTAATACAATCATGGCTGATCAGACACTTCAATGCCTTTTACACAAACTATCCCCGTAAGTCTTTACATTATTGCGAATCAGAAATCTATCCATCCCTGCTTTAAACATACTCAATAACTGAGCTTCCACAACTCTCTGTGGGAGAGAATTCCAAAATTCACAACCCTCTGTGTAAGCTCTCTCTCTCTCTCTCTGTCTCTGTCTCTCACTCACTCTGTATTTCTCTCTGTTTTTCTCGCTCTGTCTCTCACTCTGTCTTTCTCACTCTCACTCTCTAGAAATCATAGAAATCATAGAAACCCTACAGTGCAGAAGGAGGCCATTCGGCCCATCGAGTCTGCACCGACCACAATCCCACCCAGGCCCTACCCTTACATATTTACCCGCTAATCCCTCTAACCTACGCATCTTAGGACTCTAAGGGGCAATTTTTAACCTGGCCAATCAACCTAACCCGCACATCTTTGGACTAGGGTGGGATTTTCCGGCCGCACTCATCCCAAGACTGGAAAATCCCGCCCAAGGTCAATGGACCTTTGCATGGTCCTGTCCTGCCCGTTACAATTCTCGATGGGAAAACTCTGCCCTCTGTGTCTGTCTCTCTCTGTCTATCTCTCTCTCTCTCTCATTCTCGGTCTGTTTCTCATTCTGTGCCTGTCACTCTGTCACTCTCTGTTTCTCTCTCTCTCTCTGATCTCTGTCTCTCTGTTTTGAGATCTTTATCTTTTTCACTCATTGGGTGGGATTTTACGGCCTGACTCATCCTGAAACTGTAAAATCCCACCCAAGGGCAACGGACTTTCCCGTGCTCCGCCCCTTTCCCGCTCCAATTCCCATGGTGGGCAGGATGGGAAAATTGCAGCCATTGTCTCTCTGTCTCACTCACTCACTCTGTCACTTCCTGTCTCTCTCTCTCTCTCTCTCTGATCTCTGTCTCTCTGTTGCAGGATCTTTGTCTTTTTTACTCAGTGTGTCTCTCTGTCTCACTTCCTCTGTCATTCTGTTTCATGCTGTTGTTCTATCGTGTCTCTGTACCTGTCGCTATCTCCATGTCTTTATTTCGCTGTCTGTGTCTCATTGAATGTCCACAGTGCAGAAGGAGGCCATTTGGCCCATCAAACCTGCACTGGCAACAATCCCACCAGGCCCTATCCCCATAACCCCATGTAATTATTCTGCTAATCCACCTGACACGAAGGGGCAATTTAACACGGCCAATCCACCTAACCTGCATATCTTTGGTCTGTGGGAGGAAACCGGAGCATCTGAACGAAACCCGCGCAGACAAGGGGAGAACATGCAAACTCCACACAGACAGTCACCCAAGGCTGGAATTGAACCCGGGTCCCTGGCACTGTGAGGCAGCAGTGCGGGTATAGAGGCAGGTGTATACCATGCTGGTTTATAATGGGCAGGAATATGTTCAATGGGCACAATAACAAGATCATAATTGGTGAGTGTACAATGTCATAATAATGAAGGGAAAAACACCAAATAATGTCCAGAAATATTAAACTCGCAATAAGACCTGTGCATTTTTTCAACATGGACAAACAAGCTGATGAATGGCTGAGGATTTAAAGTCAGTTTTTGGTTGGTCGGTTATACTCTGAGGGACAATGGAAGCCCACCCTGTTTCCAGACAGAATATTTCAAAGGTATACAGAAAGTGACTGCCATCTCTGGCGGAGACAATGGGAGGTAATGAGAGATGAGTATCCTCTCAATGAGACATATCCTGTGCATAATGGTCCAGACTGATCTGCGGATTCCACCTTCCAGGAATATGCAAAGACTGGAATTAAAGAAAATAGCTAAAACGGTTAGTGTGTGTATGTGTGTGTGTACGGGTGCGTGTGTGTGTGAGTGTGTTTGTGTGCGTGTTTACATGACTGCATGCATGTGTGATATAGTACTGTTGTTTAGTACTGTATAGTACTATTAGCAGCACACCTGCAAAAGTTTATTTCAATGTATCTTTCTCTCTCTGACAGCACAGTGGCACAGTGGTTAACACAGTGCCTGACAGTGCCAGAGACCTCGGTTCAAACCCTGGCTTGGGTCACTGTCTGTGCAGAGTCTGCATGTTCTCCCCGTGTCTGCGGGGGTTTCCTCCGGGTGATCCAGTTTCCTCCCACACTCCAAAAATGTGCAGGTTAGGTGGAATGGCCATGATAAATTGCCTCATTGTGTCCCAAAATGAGTAGGTTAGGCAGGATTAGTGAGATAAATATGTGGGGTTATGGGGATAGGGCCTGGGTAAGATGCTCCGTCAGAGAATCAGTGCAGACTCGATGGGCCGAATGGCCTCCTTCTGTACTACACGGATTCTATGATTCTATGATTGCTGAATAAAGGCAAATGATAGGCAAATTCAGCAAAACCCCAGCTGAAATGGAAACAGGGAAGTTTCTCCGCCAAACTGCAGAATACTGGAATCTTCAAACCAACTCTTCAGCTTCTGAGGTCAGCAATACCAGAATCACGAATCATGAACACTCAATGATCTACTCCACATGGGTCCAGGACTGTTTCATAAACCTTTTTGTTCAATTTACTTACTTTGGATCAATTCTCATTTCTAAATTGGATGAATGGATATGCATGTGTTGACCAATATTTCACTTTTAGTAGTCCTTTAACTCATTGAATCTAATCATAGAATCCCTACAGTGCACAAGGAGGCCATTTGGCCCATTGAGCCTGCACTGACAACAATCCCATCCAGACCCCATGCCCGCAACTCCATGTATTTATCCTGCTAATCCCCCTGACACTAAGGGGCAATTTTTAAAAAAATTCATTCATGGGACGTGGGTGTCGCTGGCTGGCCAGCATTCATTGCCCATCCCTAGTTGCGATGGAGAAGGTGGTGGTGAGCTGCCTTCTTGAATCGCTGCAGTCCACATGCTTTGGGTGACCCACATTACCATTGGGGAGGGAATTCCAGGATTTTGTGAGACTTTGTAGCGATTTAGTGGCTTGCTAGGCCATTTCAGAGAGCAGTTGAGAGTCAACCACATTGTTGTGGCTCTGGAGTCACATGTAGGCCAGACCAGGCAAGGGCGGAAGATTTCCTTCCCTAAGGGACATTAGTGAACCAGATGGGTTTTTCCGACAATTGACAATGGTTTCATGGTCATCAGTAGATCATTAATTCCAGATTTCTTTATTGAATTCAAATTCTACCGTGGTGGAATTCGAACCCAGGTCCCCAGAACATTATCTGCGTTTCTGGATTAATGGTCGAGTGATTATCGCACTAGGCCATCGCCTCCCCTAATTTATCATGGCCAATCCACCTAACCCAACGCATCTTTAGATGGTGGGAGGAAACCGGAGATCTCAAGGAATCCTGGATAAATTGACTCCTCTTAAAACATAAACACTGGGACTGGGAAGAGGTATCTGCGAAGGAAGGGATCACTTTTATATTAATCTTGCTGTTAACGACAGAGGGAGTTGGATAAAGATCGGGCGACATTTCATTCCTTAACACAGGGGATAACAGATTGGGGATATCCCAACTGGAGAATAACAAACTGGGGCGCCCGCCTTGGGATTTTAACAAATTGGGACTGGTGCCAAGATAGTTCCAGGGATGGGAGAGAGGGTAAAAGATTGGCAAACAAATTGGATGAAGCTCAGCTGGAGACCAGTCAGAACAATAATGGCGAGTGTGTAATGGACAGATCAAAGTGCGGCACCAGGGACCCTGAGCAAAACTGGAGTCAATGTAAGATTGGGGGAGATGTCTCCACTGGTGGGAGGCAGACATGATGCATTTTGGTAAATCAAATTGGGGCAAGACCTACTCAGTTATTGTTAGGGCATTGGGGAGAGTTACAGAACAAAGAGATCTCGGAGTGCATGTTCATAGCTCCTTGAAAGTGGAGCCACAGGTGGACAGAGTGGTGAAGAAGGCATTCGGCGTGCTTGGTTTCATTGGTCAGAACATTGAATACAGGAGTTGGGATGTCTTATTGAAGTTGTACAAGACACTGGTAAGGCCACACTTGGAATACTGTGCACAGTTCTGGCCACCCTATTATAGAAAGGATATTATTAAACCAGAAAGAGTGCAGAAAAGATTTTCTGAGATGCTACCGGGACTTGATGGTTTGAGATATAAGGAGAGGCTGGATAGACTGGGACTTTTTCCCTGGGGCGAAGGAGGCTTAGGGGGTGATGTTATAGAGGTCTATAAAATAATGAGGGGCATAGATCAGCAAGATAGTCAATATCTTTTCCCAAAAGCAGAGGAGTCTAAAACTAGGGGGCATAGGTTTAAGGTGACCGGGGAGAGATACAAAAGGGTACAGAGGGGCAATTCTTTCACTCAGAGGGTGGTGAGTGTCTGGAACAAGCTGCCAGGGGTAGTAGTAGAGGCAGGTACAATTTTGTCTTTTAAATAGCATTAAGACAGTTACATGGGTAAGATGGGTGTAGAGGGATATGGGCCCAATGCGAGCAATTGGAACTAGCATAGTTGTTAAAAACTGTGCATCATGGACAAGTTGGGCCGAAGGGCCTGTTTCCAGGGTGCAAACGTCTATGACTCACACCTGGGACAAAGGAAGCTGGATGTGCTGGTTGAAGGTCAGTCATATCAGCTCCAGGATATCTCTGCAGGAGTCCCTCAGGGTAGTGTCCTCGGCCCAACAATCTTCAGCTGCTTCATCAATGACCTTCCCTCCATCATAAGGTCAGAAGTGGGGATGTTCGCCGATGATCGCACAATGTTCAGCATCATTCGCAATTCCTCAGATACTCAAGCAGTCCATGTCCACATGCAGCAAATCCTGGACAACATCCAGGTTTCGGCTGATTAGTAACAAGTAATATTCAAGCAACACAAGTGCCAGGCAACGGCCAACCGCAACAAGACAGGATCTAAACATCACCCCTTGACATTCAATGGCTTTACCATCACCACTGTCAAAATCCTGGGGTGAACATTAACCAGAATCTGAACTGGACGAGCCACATAAATGCAGCGGTTACCAGAGCAGGTCAAAGGTTAGGAATTCTGTGGTGAGTAACTCACTGCCTAACTCCCCAAAGCCTCTCCACCATCTACAAGACACAAGTCAGGAGTGTGATGGAATATTCTCCACTTGCCTGAATGGGTACTGCTCCTACAACACTCAAGAAGCTCGACACCATCCAGGCCAAAGCGGTCCGCTTGATTGCACCCACTTCCCCAAAAATTCACTCCCTCCACCACCGACTCACAGTGGCAGCGTTTGTACCATTTACAAGATGCACTGCAGCAACTCACCAAGGCTCCTAAGGTAGCATCTTCCAAACACACAACCTCTACCCTTGAGAAGGACCAGGGCAGCAGATACCGGAGAACACAAGCACCTGGAGCTTCCCTTCCAAGTCACTCACCATCCTGACTTGGAAAGATTTCACCGTTCCCTCATTATTACTGGGACAAAATCCTAGATCTCCCTCCCGAACAGCACTGTAGGTGCACCTACACCACATGAACTGCAGCGGTTCAAGAAGGTGCTCACCATCACCCTCTCAAGGGGTAATTAGGGATGGGCAATCAATACTGAACGAGACAGCAACGTGCTAATCCTGAGAACTAGTTAAAAAATGTATAACTGACATCTTTAAAACCATAAAGCAGGTGTGCAATGGACAGGATGTGCAATCCGCTGACAGTGCGGCACTCCCTCAGTACTGCCCCTCGGACAGTGCAGCACTCCCTCAGTACTGACTCTCTGACAGTGCAGCACTCCCTCAGTACTGACCCTCTGACAGTGCAGCACTCCCTCAGTACTGACCCTCTGACAGTGCGGCACTCCCTCAGTACTGCCCCTCGGACAGTGCAGCACTCCCTCAGTACTGACTCTCTGACAGTGCAGCACTCCCTCAGTACTGACCCTCTGACAGTGCGGCACTCCCTCAGTACTGCCCCTCGGACAGTGCAGCACTCCCTCAGTACTGACTCTCTGACAGTGCAGCACTCCCTCAGTACTGACCCTCTGACAGTGCAGCACTCCCTCAGGACTGACCCTCTGACACTGCAGCACTCCCTCAGTACTGACCCTCTGACAGTGCGGCACTCCCTCAGTACTGACTCTCTGACAGTGCAGCACTCCCTCAGTACTGACCCTCTGACAGTGCAGCACTCCTTCAGGACTGACCCTCTGACACTGCAGCACTCCCTCAGTACTGACCCTCTGACAGTGCGGCACTCCCTCAGTACTGACCCTCTGACAGTGCGGCACTCCCTCAGTACTGACCCTCTGACAGTGCAGCACTCCTTCAGTACTGACACTCTGACAGTGCAGCACTCCCTCAGCACTGACCCTCTGACATTGCAGCACTCCCTCAGTACTGACCCTCTGACAGTGCAGCACTCCCTCAGTACTGACCCTCTGACAGTGCAGCATTCCCTCAGTACTGACCCTCTGAAAGTGCAGCACTCCCTCAGTACTGACCCTCTGACAGTGCAGCACTCCCTCAGTACTGACCCTCTGACAGTGCAGCACTCCCTCAGTACTGACACTCTGACAGTGCAGCACTCCCTCAGCACTGACCCTCTGACATTGCAGCACTCCATAGAACCATAGAAAATTACAGCTCAGAAACAGGCCTTTTGGCCCTTCTTGTCTGTGCCGAACCATTTTATGCCTAGTCCCACTGACCTGCACTTGGACCATATCCCTCCACACCCCTCTCATCCATGAACCCGTCCAAGTTTTTCTTAAATGTTAAATGTGCATTTACCACTTTATCTGGCAGCTCATTTCACACTCCCACCACTCTCTGCGTGAAGAAGCCCCCCCTAATATTCCCTTTAAACTTTTCTCCTTTCACCCTTAACCCATGCCCTCTGGTTTTTTTCTCCCCTAGCCTCAGCGGAAAAAGCCTGCTTGCATTCACTCTATCTATACCCATCAAAATCTTATACACCTCTATCAAATCTCCCCTCAGTCTTCTACGCTCTACGCCTTCTCGTGACCCCTTCTGGCTCTCCTAATTTCCTTCTTTAGTCCCTTCCTACAAGTCGTATACTCATCTAGATCCCCGTCTTCACCAAGCTCTCTGAACCTTTTGTACGCTTTCCTTTTCTTCTCGACTAGGTCCCGCACAGCTTTCGTGCACCACGGTTCCTTTATGGAGCCACTGCAAAGACTTATCCTCCCACTGTCATTTCACATAAAAAGCAAACCTGTAAACCAAGAGAAAGTAAAATTAAAGAAATGTCAATCTGCAGCAGGAAGAGAAATAATAATATATCTTTCATTAGATCACAAAGAGACTGGGATCAGTTGGTTTCAAGTTTGGTATTCATATCATCAGCACTGACCCTCTGATACTGCAGCACTCCCTCAGCACTGACCCTCTGATACTGCAGCACTCCCTCAGTACTGACCCTCTGACAGTGCAGCACTCCCTCAGCACTGACCCTCTGACAGTGCAGCACTCCCTCAGTCCTGGACTGAGTGTTGACAATAGTTACTCGAGTGTGTCTGGGGCCCCTGAACTCTCAGAGTGTTTCCCAGTCCTGTCATCTTCTTGCCACCCATGTACCGATACAGATTTCATGGCCTTCCGTCTCTTCCAAGATCGCTCGGTGTCTCGACGCCATTCACTCTACAATGTCACGACTGGGGATAGGTTTAAAGCAGGACTGACAATCCCTCTCCACCACGGTGGCACAATGGTTAGCACTGCTGCAATGTTATGGGGATGGGCTTGGGTGGGATTGTTGTCAGTCGATGGGCCAAATGGCCTCCTTCTGCCCTGTATGAATTCTATGTTATTCTGATCTGATCTGGTGCCTGCATTGGGTTAATGAACTCCAAATTCATGTCGGGTGACTGCGGCTCCTTCCCAGAGAGTCGGTGAGGGCCTTTCTTCATCACTGACTGGCGCTGCCTGATGGCATCAACCCTCAGCGTGAACACTCTCCATCTACCGAATACCTCTCACACCTCGTGGGCCCCGCACCTCTCTCTCTCTCTCTCTCTATCACATTCAACTCTCTGTTACAACAGTAAGCTCAGTGTTCCCCTTCGCTCAGTAGCGGCTGCTAAACTGGATTGCACGTGACTGAAGCCATGAAGCCACGTATCTGGCTGGCCACAGACAGACTATTATTTAGATAGAGAGAGAGAGAGAGAGAAGGCAGAAGGGTTGGTGGTGGAGGCAGGTACAGTTTTGTCTTTTAAAAAACATTTAGACAGTTACATGGATAAGATGGGTATCAAGGGATATGGGCCAAATGCGGACAACTGGGACTCGCTTAGTGGTTAAAAACTCGGGGGGGGGGACATGGACAAATTGGGCCAAAGGGTCTGTTTCCGTGCTGTAAACCTCTATGATTCTATGACTCTAACTCTGCAGCGCAAAGGGGTTTGGATTTAAAATGTCGGTATCCACGGGTGAGGTGCCGGATGATTGGAGGATAGCTCATGTTGTTCCATTGTTTAAAAAAGGCTCAAAAAGTAATGCGGGAAATTATAGGCCGGTAAGTTTGATGTCAGTAGTAGGTAAATTATTGGAAGGAGTATTAAGGGATAGGATCTACAAATATTTGGATAGACAGGGACTTATTAGGGAGAGTCAGCATGGCTTTGTGCGTGGTAGGTCATGTTTAATCAATCTATTATAGTTTTTTGAGGAGGTTACCAGGGAAGTGGATGAAGGGAAGGCAGTGGATGTTGTCTACATGGACTTCAGTAAGGCCTTTGACAAGGTCCCGCATGGGAGGTTAGTCAGGAAGGTTCAGTCGCTGGGTATACATGGAGAGGTAGTAAATTAGATTAGACATTGGCTCAGTGGAAGAAGCCAGAGAGTGGTAGTGGAGGATTGCTTCTCTGAGTGGAGGTCTGTGACTAGTGGTGTGCCATAGGGATCAGTGCTGGGTCCATTATTATTTGTCATCCATATCAATGATCTGGATGATAATATGGTAAATTGGATCAGCAAGTTTGCTGATGATACAAAGATTGGAGGTGTAGTGGACAGTGAGGAAGGTTTTCAAAGCTGCAAAGGGATTTGGACCAGCTAGAAAAATGGGCTGAAAAATGGCAGATGGAGTTTAATGCAGACAAGTGTGAGGTATTGCACTTTGGAAGGACAAACCAAGGTAGAACATACAAGGTAAATGGTAGGACACTGAAGTGTGCAGTAGAACAGAGGGATCTGGGAATACAGATACATAATTCCCTAAAAGTGGCGTCACAGGTAGATAGGGTCGTAAAGAGTGCTTTGGCCTTTATAAATCAAAGTATTGAGTCTAAGAGTTGGAATGTTATGGTGACGTTGTATAAGACATTGGTGAGGCCGAATTTGGAGTATTGTGTGCAGTTTTGGTCACCTAATTACAGGAAGGATATTAATAAGGTTGAAAGAGTGCAGAGAAGGTTTACAAGGATGTTGCCAGGACTTGAGAAACTGAGTTACAGAGAAAGGTTGAATAGGTTAGGACTTTATTCCCTGAAGCGTAGAAGAATGAGGGGAGATTTGATAGAGGTGTATAAATTATGATGGGTATAGATAGAGTGAATGCAAGCAGGCTTTTTCCACTGAGGCTCGGGGTGAAAAAAACTAGAGGACATGGGTTAAGGGTGAGGGGAGAAAAGTTTAAAGGGAATATTAGGGGGGGCTTCTTCACGCAGAGGGTGGTGGGAGTTTGGAATGAGCTGCCACATGAAGTGGTGAATGCGGGCTCACTTTTAACATTTGAGAAAAACTTGGACAGGTACATGGATGAGAGGGGTGTGGGGGGATATGGTCCAGGTGCAGGTCAGTGGGACTAGGCACAAAAATGGTTCGGCACAGGCAAGAAGGGCCAAAAGGCCTGTTTCTGAGCTGTAATGTTCTATGGTTCTATGGATGTCCTCATGCATGAATCACAAAAAAGCCAGCATGTGGGTACAGCAATGCAGTTGACACTCAACTTCCTGATTGCCTTGGCAAGATATTCAGTTGTATCAATCCAAGGGCAACTAGGGATGGGCAATCAATGCTGGCCACCCTCTTAACCTTTAACTTGACTTCTCACCTTAACCCTGATCTCTGACCTTCAATCTGACCGCCAACCTTCAAAACTGACCTCTTACTTTGAACTGAACTCCTTACCCTCAACCAGCCAAACCTCTCGAACCACCCCTCCCCCCACCCCATGGGTGAGGCCGGGCAGGTTTTCTTCCCATGAATCAATGAAAAACAACCAGTGACTAGGAAGCCAAGTGGAATGTTGGTCTTTATTGCAAAGGAGGATGGAGTACAAAAATAGGGAAATCTTACCACAACCGTATAGTGAGACCAGTTTTGGTCTCCTTCTTTACAGAAAGATACATTTGTGTTGGAGACAGTTCAGAGATGGTTCAGATCGAAGGAAAGATGTCCAGCTGAAGGTTAGAGAGCGGATTGAAGGTCAGAGGTCAGGATTAAGATAAAACGTCAAGTTATAGTTACAAGGTCAGGTTTGAAGGTCGGGTCAAAGGTAAGACACACAGATAAAAGTTGGAGATCAGATTGAAAGTAAGAGTTCTGTTTTGAAGGCTGAAGTTCAGGGCAAAGGTAAGATGTCCAGCTCAATGTTGGAGATCGGATTGAAGGTCAGAGGTCAGGGCTAAGGTAAGACGTCAAGTTATAGTTACGAGGTTGGAGGGCAGGTTAAAGGTAAGAAATTAAATCAAGGATAAAAAGTTTAGGTTTAACTTAAGTTGCGAAGTTTAAGGTAAGAGGTCAGCTGAAAGGTCAGAGGTCAGGTTCCAGTTCCGCAGGGTCATGTTTGAGAAAGGAGGTCAGACTCAGAGTATAGAGGTCAGGTGCAAGGTGAAAGGTCAGACTGGAACAGGAAGTCATTTTGCAGGTCTGAATGGAGTAGGCCGTGTTTTTTAAAAAAGCTACTTTGGAATGGCTGGGATAATCCAGAGAGGAAGTGTGATCAAATCTATTCACTCATGACTGCCCTTGCCAAACCTACTCATCCCCCTCCCCCAGCTACCAACCTCCACGGTCATAGAGTCATAGAGCAGCATGGAAACAGGCCCTATGGCCCAACTGGTTCATGCCGATCATGGGTGCTCTCCCAACTCGTCCCAATTGCGCACGTTTGGCCCATATCCCTCTAATCCTTTCCCATCCACGTACTGATCCAAATGCTTTTCAAATGTTGCGATTGAACCTGCCTCAACCACTTTCTCTGGCTGCTCATTCCATATCTGCGCCACCCTCTTTGTGAAGAAGTTGCCCCTCAGGTCCATTTTAAATCGTTCCCCCCCTCACCTTAAACCTGTGCCCTCCAGAACAAAGAACAAAGAAAATTACAGCACAGGAACAGGCCCTTCGGCCCTCCAAGCCTGCACCGAACATGCTGCCCGTGTGAAGTAAAACCCCCTACATTTCCGGGGATCATATCCCTCTATTCCCATCCTATTCATGTATTTGTCAAGATGTCCTTTAAAAATCACTACCGTATCCGCTTCCACTACCTCCCCTGGCAGTGACTTCCAGGCACCCACCACCCTCTGTGTAAAAAACGTGCCTCGTACATCTCCTTTAAACCTTTGTCCTCGCACCTTAAACCTGTGCCCCCGAGTAATTGACTCTTCCACCCTGGGAAAAAGCTTCTGACTATCCACTCTGTCCATGCCCTTCTAGTTTTTAATTCCCCTACCCTTGAGGAAAAGTTCATGAGTGTTCAGCTTGTCTGTGCCCCTCATGATTTTATACACCTCAATCAGTACTCATTCTCCTACGTTCCAAGAAATAAGGCCGTAGCCTGGCCAACTGTTCCCTGTAACTCAGGCCCACAAGTCCAGCCAACATCCTCGTAAACATCCTTTACACTCTTTCCACTTTATCAATGTTTTTCCTCGAGCAGTGAGGGTGACCATAGTACCGCACACAATACTCCAAATGCAGCTTCACCAACGACTTATACAACTGTAATATGATGTCCACCCCTACCCTCCCCTCTCATGCCAGCCGGCAGGAGCTTGAGTATTTGTGGGGCTCCTGAGAGGTGGAGGAGGAACTGGGGTGGAGGCTGGAAGTCAGGATGTGAAACTGCTGCCATCCCAATCAGGAGACATCTGGCAATGTGGCCCACATCTGTCACCCTTAAGCCACCACACAGCTACAAAAAGGATGGAAGGGACCATAATAGGTGACCACAAATCACAGAGTCGCTCCCGGCTCACTCCCAAATTAGGCCTTGCTCACTGCCTCAGGCTTGGGCCTGGACAATGCACCAAGGGTGTAACAAGCCAAAGTCGGGATTGTGGGATTTCGTACAGCAACTGCTTATAATTTACCCCCCAAACTGTAATTTGCGAAGACTCTAAATGTAGCTCGAGAGGGTGGACGATTCGCTTATTTAGAGATACATGAAAAACTACACACACTGACACACACACACACACTGACACACACACACACACTGACACACACACACACACACTGACACACACACACACACTGACACACACACACACACTGACACACACACACACACTGACACACTGACACACACACACACACTGACACACACACACACACACTGACACACACACACACACTGACACACACACACACACTGACACACACACACACACTGACACACTGACACACACACACACACTGACACACACACACACACACTGACACACTGACACACACACACTGACACACACACACACACACACTGACATACACAGACACACTCACACACACTGACACACACACACACACACACTGACACACACACACACTGACACACACACACAGACACACTGACATACACACACACACTCACACACACTGACACACACACTGACACACACACACACTGCCACACACTGACACACACACTGACACACACTGACACACACACACACACTGACACACACACACACTGACACACACACACAGACACACTGACATACACACACACTCACACACACTCACACACACACTGACACACACACACACACTGCCACACACTGACACACACACTGACACACACTGACACTCACACACACTGACACACACACACACTGACACACACACACACACACACACTGCCACACTGACATACACACACACACACTGACACACACTGACACACGCACACACGCACACACACACACACACTGCCACACACTGCCACACACACTGACACTCACACACACTGACACACTGACACACACACACACTGACACACACACACATACTGACACACACACTGACACACACACATTGACACACACACACAGACACACACACTGACACACACTGACACACACACACTGACACACACTCACACACACTCACTCACACACACACACACACACACACACACACACACTCACATGGTGATGCATTTTGGTAGATTGAACCAGGGCAGGACTTACTCAGTTAATGCTAGGGCATTGGGGAGAGTTACATAACAAAGAGATCTCGGGGTACATGTTCATAGCTCCTTGAAAGTGGAGTCACAGGTGGACAGAGTGGTGAAGAAGGCATTCGGCATGCTTGGTTTCATCGGTCAGAACATTGAATACAGGAGTTGGAATGTCATGTTGAAGTTGTACAAGACATTGGTAAGGCCACACTTGGAATACTGTGCAATTCTGGTCACCCTATTATAGAAAGGATATCATTAAACTAGAAAGAGTGGAGAAAAGATTTACTGGGATGCTACCGGGACTTGATGGATTGAGTTGTAAGGAGAGGCTGGATAGACAGGGACTTTTTTCCCTGGAGCGTCGGAGGCTGAGGGCTGACCTTATAGAGGTCTATACAATAATGAGGGGCATAGACAAGGTAGATAGTCAATATCTTTCCCCAAAGGTAGGGGAGTCTAAAACTAGAGGGCATATGTTTAAGGTGAGAGGGGAGAGATACAAAAGTGTCCAGAGGGGCACTTTTTTTCACACAGAGGGTGGTGAGTGTCTGGAACAAGCTGCCAGAGGTAGTAGTAGAGGCAGGTACAATTTTGTCTTTTAAAAAGCATTTAGATAATTACATGGGTACGATGGGTATAGAGGGATATGGGCCAAATGCGGGCAATTGATTAGCTTAGGGGTTTTAAAAAAAAGGTGGCATGGACAAGTTGGGCCGAAGGGCCTGTTTCCATGCTGTAAACCTCTATGACTCTATGACACAATCACACACACAATCACACAAACAGACACACACATACTCTCACACACATACTGACACACATACACACACGCACACAATTGCACACACACTCTCACACACTCACTAATACACACATACTCTCAGGGAAAGCTCCATGAATGTGTGACGGAGAAGGGAAGATGCTGCGGGCTGCACGGTGGCACAGTGGTTCGCACTGCTGCCTCACAGCACCCAGGGACCCAGGTTCAATTCCGGCCTTGGGTCACTGTCTGTGTGGAGTTTGCATTTTCTCCCCATGTCTGCGTGGGTTTCCTCCGGATGCTCTGGTTTCCTCCCACACACCAAAGGTGTGTGGGGTAGCTGGACTGGCCATGCTAAATTCTCCCTTATTGTCCAAAGATGTGTAGGCTAGGGGAATTAGCCATGGTAAATGCACAGGGTGACAGGGTTGGGCAAGGGTGTGGGCCTGGGTGAGATACTCCTTTAAAGAGTAGGTGCAGACCCGATGGGCCAAATGGCCTGTTCTTCACTGTCGGGATTCTATCAGATTAAAGACAAAGTGAACTCCTTTCTCCACCAGAGCGAGTGAGTACGGGCCTGGGATCAGCTGTGTGGGGGTCAGATTCCACCCCCCACACCCCCAGTGAGATCCAGGGTGCGGGGAGAGGGTAGCGTGAATGCTGTATCGGACCCACAGCTGTCCCCTTGCTGTCTTCAGGAATAGAAAGGGTACGTGTGATTAATCGGGCTGTGAGGGCATTCGAGAAAATTTAAAACCTTGCAAACCACATCTGAAGAACCCAAAGCCAACACATTCCACCAGGAAACGCATCTGCCGCCCATGCCAACCACACATGTCCTTGGCTACCCTCTCAGCTGACGCCTGGCTTAAAGCTGGTGATCTGAGCGCATGCCTCAGGCCATGGGGAGTGGGCACTGGTTCCTGTTCGCATCCCCCAACTTACACCCTGAGCCAGGAGTCAGCTGGCACAGAATCAGCCACCTCCCCCATGAAAGTTGGCACAACCTGTCACTTGTAGGGTGCGTCTTGTGGTTTACACCATCAACAGGGACTTTGGGTCAATGGGAATCAGGGGGAAGATTCTCCGCTGGTTGGAGTCACATCTGGTCCAGAGCCCAAAGTAATATAGGCCCAGAGTACCCCCAAGGCCCAGAATAACTCAAAGGTCCAGAGCAACCCAGAGGCCCAGAGTAATTCAGAGGCTCAGAGTAATCCAGAGGCTCAGAGTAATCCAGAGGCCCAGAGTAACCCAGAGGCCCAGATTAATCCAGAGGCCCAGAGTGCCCCCGAGGCCCAAAATAACTCGAAGGTCCAGAGTAACCCAGATGCCCAGAGTAACTCAGAGGCCCAGAGTAATCCAGAGGCTCAGAGTAATCCAGAGGCTCAGAGTAATCCAGAGGCTCAGAGTAATCCAGAGGCCCAGAGTAACCCCGAGACCCAGAGTAACCCAGAGTAACCCTGAGGGCCAGAGTAACCCCGAAGCCCAGAGTAAACCAGAGGCCCAGAGTAACCCCGAGGGCCAGGGTAACACGAAGCCCAGAGTAAACCAGAGGCCCAGAGTAATCCAGAGGTGCAGAATAATCCAGAGGCCCAGAGTAAACCAGAGGCCCAGAGTAAACCATGGGCCCAGAGTAATCCAGAGGCCCAGAGTAAACCAGAGGCCCATAGTAACCTGAGGCCCAGAGTAAACCAGAGGCCCAGAGTACCCAGAAGCCCAGGCTAATGCTCCAGGGACCCGGTTCAAATCCCAACATGGCAACTGGAATTTGAATTCAATGAATAAAATCTGGAATTTAAGGATGAACTCAGTTATGGTGACCATAGCAACTATCATTGATTGTTGTAAAAACCCATCTAGTTCACTAATGTCCTTTAGGGAAGGAAATCTGTCGTCCTTACCCGGTCTGGCCTACATGTGACTCCAGACCCACAGCAATGTGGTTGACTCTTAACCGGATTTCAGAGAGAGGGAGGGGGAGAGATGGAGAGAGTGAGGGAGGTGTGGGCAAGATGCCCTCTCACCCTTCCCACGCTCTCTGACCCTGCCCGCACTGTCTGACCCCCTTGCTGTGCTCTGTCAGTGTCTCCCAAATGGACAAACAAATCCTAATGACTCCTTCATTGCCCGTGAGATCAGTTGGGGTGCAAGAGGGGCTTTTACCATCACCCCACAGGGAGACGTTAAAAATCGCTCCCCCACCCCCTCACCTCTTTTTAACATTAATTTGTGGAATATGGGCGTCGCTTCCTGGTCAGCATTTTATGCCCGTCCCTAGTTGCCCGAGGACAATTGAGAGTCAACCATATTGCTGTGGGTCTGGAGTCACATGTATTCCAGACTGGGTAAGGACGGCAGATTTCCTTCCCTAAAGGACATTAGTGAACCAGATGGTGGTTTTTCCGACAATCGACAACGGTTTCATGGTCATCAGTAGATTCCTAATTCCAGATATTTTTTATTGAATTCAAATCCCACCATCTGGTGTGTCGGGATTCGAACCCGTGTCCAGAACATTAGCTGAATTTCTGGATTAATAGTCTAGCGATAATACCACGGGGCCATCGCCTTCCCTCTGAGGAGGGCCCAAGCAGAATGCCAGAGCAGATGGATGTATTTTTGAGTTTTAGGACAGGTTTCTGTCCCGAAAGGAGACATTTGCGGGAGATCTAAGGAATGCTTGGCACTCAGCCGCGTCTTCCCAGTCGTCCTTAGAGCTTCGCTCTGTTCAGACGGTCCTCGGGGAGAAGGGGGGGAGGGGGGTGAAGGAGAGTTGTGTGTAGGTCAGGAGAGGGTGGGGGAAGGAGTGGGGGGGAGGGAGGTGGCAGGGGACAGAGGAGAGAACAGACTTTGCTACAGGAAGACAAATCAGTAAACGGGGCCTGCAAAACATGCTGCATCTCCAGCGAAAGGAATCTCCCTCATCCTTGATCTTCAGCCACATCCTCAGCTGGGATGTGTCGGACCAGGGGTAGGCTTTAGCAGGGGCCCTGTGATTGCAATATGAGAGAGACAGAAAGAGAGGATCAGGGAAGTGACAGGTGGAAAATTGTGTTTTTCCACTCAGGAATGCGAGAGAGGAAGAAAAGAACCATTTGTCACTCCAAGTAGTCAGCAGACTGCGGCAGACATGGAGGCATTCGAGAGGGCATTAAACGGTGACTGGAGTAGAAACAATATACAGGGGTACAGGATGGAGGGAGAAGGCACCCCATGATGATGCCCGTTTGAAGTGCCAGAACAGACATGATGGGCCCAATGGCCACCTTCTACGACGTAATGATTGTGATTGTGTGAAATACTCTCCCCCCCCGCCTTGCGCTGAGTGTAACACACTCAGAGGAGGGGGTGAGAAGAGGCTCTCATTGCTTCTGTTGAAGGTGTTGCCCCCGTCCCTCGCTCCTCTAAGACAGCTTTCCCCAGTCTTTCCAAAGTTCCCGCCTCCACGTCTCCACTAAGGAAGTCCCCTCCCTGCGTTCATTGCCATCGCAGACGAACTCGGTCTCCATCCCAGATTTGCTCAGTTGGCTGAATCATAGGACGAACGGGACAGAAAAAGACCATTCAGCCCATCCTTTCCTTCGCTGGGTTCGCCTGGTTAAAATCCTGGAACTCCCTCCCTAACAGCACCGTGGGTGTACCCATGCCACATTCACTGTGGTGGTTCAAGATGGCAGCTCAGCGCCACCTTCTCAAGGACAATTAGGAATGGACACTAAATGATGGGCCCAGCCGGTGATGCTCACATCTCATGAATGAATGAAAAAGTAATTTGCTCCTTGTTGGTGTTTAAGCCTTCCACAAGCCTTCCAACCTCAACCTATCAGATAAAACCTTCTAGCCCTTTCTCCCAGATGTATTTATCAACTTTTCCTTCCATTGTCAATGAGCTAAGCCCCTCAGCCATCGTGTGTTAGCATGGATAGGGGGTATGGTACCGTTTCCCGGCTTAACTAAGGTATGGTACACAATTCAGAGCAGGGAGACCATGCATTGGTGAGACCACATCTGGGATAAGGTGTACAGTACTCTCCACCCCCCCCCCCCCCAACATCCCTTACTCATGAAAGGGCAGCACGATGGCACAGTGGTTAGCACTGCTGCCTCACAGCGCCAGGAACATGGGTTCTATTCCAGCCTTGTGTGACTGCGTGTAGTTTGCACTTTGCGTGTGTTTCCTCCCACACTCCAAAGGTGTGCAGGTTAGGTGGATTGGCCATGATGAATTGTCCCTTAATGTCCCAAGCTGTGTCGGTTAGATGGACTAACATATGTGGGGTTATGGGGATACGGCAGGTGAGAGGGCCTGAGTAAGATACTCTATCAAAGACTTGGTGCAGAAAAGATGGGCTGAATGGCCTCCTTCTGCGCTGTAGTGATTCTATGGTTCTATTCCATGATCAGATTACATTGGATGCTGTTCAGAGAAGGGCCACTCAGTTGATTCCTGGGGTGAAAGGGTTACCTTGGGGGGAAAGGTTGGGCCTGTGCCCGTTGGAGTTTTGACAAATGAGTCGTAGTGACCTGACGGGGATACTGAGAGGATGTTTCCCCCTCGTTCCACAAGGGGGGACAGAGTTTAATAATAAGTGGTGGTTTGAGGGGACGGGGGGGAATCTCCCATTTAAAACAAAGATGAGGAGGATTTTTTTCCTCTCGGGGATTGGTGTGGGATTGGGTTTCGGAGCCAGGAGGTCATGCTGCAACTGTACAAAACTCTGGTGCGGCCGCATTTGGAGTATTGCGTACAGTCCTGGTCGCCGTATTATAGGAAAGATGTGGAAGTGTTGGAAAGGGTGCAGAGGAGATTTACCAGGATGTTGGGAATGGTATGGTGGGAAAATCGTATGAGGAAAGGCTGAGGGGTTTGAGGTTGTTTTCGTTAGAGAGAAGAAGGTTAAGAGGTGACTTAATAGAGGCTTACAAGATGATCAGAGGATTAGATAGGGTGGATAGTGAGAGCCTTTTTCCTCGGATGGTGATGGCTAGCACGAGGGGACATAGCTTTAAATTGAGAGGTGAGAGATATAGGACAGATGTTAGAGGTAGATTCTTTACTCAGAGAGTAGTAAGGGCGTGGAATGCCCTGCCTGCAGCGGTAGTGGACTCGTCAACATTAAGAGCATTCAAATGGTTATTGGATAAACATATGGATGATATTGGAATAGTGTAGATTAGAGGGGCTTTAGATTGGTACCACTGGTCGGCGCAACATCGAGGGCCGAAGGGCCTGTCCTGTGCTGTAATGTTCCATGTTCTATGTTCTATGAACTCCTTTCCCCAGGGAAGGATGCAGACTGCTGGATAGTTGGATATCTTTAAGTTGTGCTTCAACAGATTTCCGATTGACAAGGTGCGCAGCGGGCAGGTGGGAAAGTGGGGTTGAAACCACAATTAGCCCTGATCTTATTGAATGGGGGAGCAAGGCCCAAGTGGCCGAACTCCTGCCCCTAATTTGTATGTTCGCGTGTACAGGCCAGGGGCTGCGTTTCCGTGGAGTGGCGTTGGCAGTCAGCTTACGGCTCCACTCCTTTCTACTCACATTGAAACACAGCCATACCTCTCCCTACATACCTTGCAACTCGGGCTGGCTGAGGGGGAGGAGGGGGAAGGCGCTTCCAAGGCCTTCAATCGAGTGGAGCAGCAGATAGAGTCATAGAGGTTTACAGCATGGAAACAGGCCCTTCAGCCCAACTTGTCCATGCCACCCTTTTTTTAAAACCCCGAAGCTAATCCCAATTGCCCACATTTGGCCCATATCCCTCTACACCCATTGTACCCATGTAACTATCTAAATGCTTTTTAAAAGACAAAATTGTACCCGCCTCTACTACTACCTCCGGCAGCTTGTTCCAGACACTCACCACCCTCTGTGTGAAAAAATTGCCCCTCTGGACCCTTTTGTATCTCTCCCCTCTCACCTTAAACATATGCCCTCTAGTTTTAGACTCCCCGACCTTTGGGGAAAGATATTGACTATCTAGCTGATCTGTGCCCCTCATTATTTTGCAGATCTCCATAAGATCACCCCTCAGCCTTCTACGCTCCAGAGAAAAATGTCCCAGTCTATCCAGCCTCTCCTTATAACTCAAACCATCAAGTCCCAATAGCATCCTGGTAAACCTTTTCTGCACTCTTTCTAGTTTAATAATATCCTTTCTATAATAGGGTGACCAGAATTGCACACAGTATTCCAAGTGTGGCCTTACCAATGTCTTGTACAACTTTAACAAGACATCCAAACTCCTGTATTCAATGTTCTGACCAATGAAACCAAGCATGCTGAATGCCTTCTTCACCACTCTGTCCACCTGTAACTCCACTTTCAAGGAGTTATGAACATGTACCCCTAGATCTTATGTGTGTAAAAGTAAGCCCTGAGGGGCAGTAATACTGTGAAGCATGCTCCCTATGTCTACCATCTAACAGTACACTGAGGGGCTGGAAAACATGTCAAATCCCCTGAGTTTAGGCCTGATAGTGAAAGTAATTTATAAATAGCGGGAAAATTGGAATGGTGAGAGAGGCACCGCACCATGGAATCTGCTGTAAGGGAAAATATTGAATTCTTTTCCATAAGTTTTGAATTCAAAATGTTTTTGCCCTCAGACCCTATGCCTGATCTATAACCTATTTCTTTTTAATCTATTCTTTCATGGGGATGTGGGTGTCACTGATATTTCTCACCCAAGCCTAATTGCCCCTTGAACTGAGTGTCTCAGAGAAATTATCATCAGTTGTTGTTAAAAGAAAACCATCTGGTTCACTAGAACAAAGAACAGTCCAGCACAGGAACAGGCCCTTCGGCCCTCCAAGCCCATGCTGATCATGATGTCCTAACTAAACTAAAAACAAACCTTCTGCCCTTACTCGGTCTGTATAATGCTCCTTTAGGGGAGGAAATCTGCTGTCCTCACCCGGTCTGACCTACAAGTGACTCCAGAACCACAGCAACTTGGTTGACTCTCAACTGTCTGTGGTGAACCATAGTTGGTTACCACTATGAGTGCTGAGCCATGGATGGTCAGCACTATGGGGGTTTGTAGATATGTTACTGTAATTACTGTTGGTGTTAGGGTTGGGCTGTTCTACCTGTTGATATTGTTCTGTGGTACACTCCAGTTGGCTCCGCCTACCAGGGGAAGTATAAAGGTCACTGCACTGCCTGGAGACCCTTTAGCCTGGGATTGTATTGTATATAGTGTGCTCCATGGTTTTCAAAATTTTGTCAGTAATAAAATTGATGCGCGATTAAATCACTCGGGAGGCTAGATTGTACCCGGGAAATAAAGGCTTTTATTACTGACAAGAATGGAGCACACTATATACAATACAATCACAGTCTAAAGGGTCACCAGGCAGTGCAGTGACCTTTATACTTCCCCTGGTAGGCGGAGCCAACTGGAGTGTACCACAGAACAATATCAACAGGTAGAACAGCCCAACCCTAACACCAACAGTAACTACAGTAACATATCTACAAACACCCATAGTGCTGACCATCCATGGCTCAGCACTCATAGTGGTAACCAACTATGGTTCACCACACTGTCCCTCTGAAATGACCGAGCGAGACATTCAGTTCAGGGGACAGTTAGGGATGGACAATAAATGCTGGTGACGGCCACATCCCCACGAGAGAATAAAGGTGAAAAGGTGGCTATGCTTGAAGAAAGGACAGTTCTTCAATAGCTGATTACACGTGGCTCGGTTGATAGCCTATTTCTCTCTGGATCAGGGGGTCATGGGTTCCTGACTCACCTCAGAGAGACGGAGCTACATTGTCAAAGGGCCAAGTCTCCCATGTGTGACAGTTAGCCCATCAGCTCCCCCCCTTTCAGCCTTGAACATCCTTAACGACCCAGCCTCTACAGCCCTCTGCGGTAATGAATTCCACACATTTACTACCCTCTGAGAGAAGAAATCCCTCCTTGTGTCTGGCATAGAACCCCTTACTTTGAGATGATGCCCTCTGGTGGTAGACTCTCTGTGAGAAGTCTCACAACACCAGGTTAAAGTCCAACAGGTTTATTTGGTAGCAAATGCCACGAGCTTTCGGAGCGCTGCTCCTTCGTCAGGTGAGTGGTAGACTCTCCCACAAGGGGAAACAACCTCTCAGCATCTACTCTGCCAAACCCCCTGAGAATCCAATATGTCTCAATAGGGTCACCTCTCGTTCTTCTAAACTCCCACCCAAGGCGGCTGGGAAAGGAGCCAGGATTTCTGGATTTAATGCTTGGGGTTGGGGGGGATTTTGCACCCCCCGCTCCCTGACACCTCGTGGCCAGGAAGAGAATTGTGGGGGTGGAGGGAGGGGGTGCGGAAAATGCGGTGAGCCCATCGACTTCAACGGAACTGGAAAATCAGTGAGTGCATCGCGCACAATAAACTTCACCACCGCAAACTCCACATGAACTGCTATTGAGGTGCTCTGCATCCCTCTCTCTCTCTCTCTGTCTGTCTCTATTTTCTCTCTCTCTCCTCTTTCTCCATTTTCTCTCTCTCGCACCTCTTTCTAATTTCTCTCTTCTCTTTTTCTTACTTTTCTCTCTCTTTTTTCTCTTTCTCTCTCTCTCTATTGCTCTCTCACTCTTGCTCTCTCTTTCCCTCTCGCTCTCTTGCTCTCTCTTTCTTTTCTCTTTTTCTCTCTCTTTCCCTCTCTCTGCTTAGACTCTCTCTTTCTCTCACTCTCTCTTTTTCTCTCTCTATTGCTCTCTCTTTCTCTTTTCTCTCTTTCTTCTCTCTCTTGTTCTCTCTCTCCCTCTTGCTCCCTTGCTCTCTTTTCTCTCTGTCTCCACTCTCCCTTTCTTTCTCTCTTTCCCCCTCTCTCTTTCTCTCTCTCTATTACTCTTTCCTTCTCTCTCTCTATTACTCTCTCTTTCTCTTTTATCTCTTTCTTCCTCTCTTTCGCCCGCTCTTTTTTCTCTTTCTTCTTTCTCTTGTTCTCGCTCTCTTTCTTTTCTGTCTCTTGCTCTCTCTCTCTCTGTTTTCTCTCCCTCTCTCTCCCAGACAGGTTGGCTGGAGTGAGCATGAAGCAACACTAGGCTTGCCAAGAGTGTCACGGGGATGTGGTAGGTAATCGGACTGTATCCCACTGCCCCAGACGCTGGGTGTAAAACAATACTGTAGTCACGGTCAAAAGCTCTCTCTCCCTGATGGAGATGGTGGAATAATTTGGCCTTCTAGGGGGAAGGATGTACAGTGGATTGATTATTAATGGGATGAAGTCATGCTGGAAACATTCCCAGACACATAGCTTTCTCTCGGTGTCCTCTGTGCTTTCGCCGGTGACTCCTCCAGACTATGTTTCCACCACACAGTTACCCAAACGCGGGGATGACTAATAGAGTTCAGGTGATTCCTGCGAGACTCGCCACAGACTCAAACAGTGCTGGCCAACACCCCCCCTCCCCCCACACCCCCCCTCCCCCTACCCCCACCCCACCCCCCTACCCCCACCCCCCACTCGTCCTCTCATGTTTCACTCCTGCTCCGACAGATTGTTTCCTCTAAGGCTGAGATCTGTCTTGATAATCCCGCAATAACTTCTGTTTTCAGCTACTGGTTCTCCCCCCCTCCCCCCTCCACATTGGACAGGATCGGTCTGGGTCGGCTTTAACCCCCAAGTGCCCACACTCCTGCAATTCCTCACCAGCAGCAGCCCCCCCGTCCCCACCGCTCGCCCCCAACCCTCCCATTCCGCCTCTCATCCCATCCGCTCCCCCCTTTGCTCAAACCCTCTGCCCCTTTTTCCCCCTGTCCCGCTGTCTATCTTTCTTTCATCACTGCATGCCTCTCTTTCCATCCTCTCTCCTTCTCTTCGTTCGCCTTTGGTCTCATTCCTCCAACCCGTCTTTCTTCCCCTGTTCTTTCTCATTCGCTTCCCATTTCTTTATCAGCCACTTTCTTCACATCGCTCTCTCTTCCTCTTTCCATATCTCCCTCTCTCTCCCTCGCTCGCTCCCTCTCTCATTCTTTCCATCCTTTTCTTCTCTCTCTCTCTATCTCGCTCATTCCATTCTTCTATTTCTCTCTCTCCCGCCATCCTTCTCTCTTGCTCTCTCCCTCTCTCTCCTTCATTCCATTTGCTTCTCTCTCTCTCCCTCCCTCTCACCATCCTTTTCTTTCTCTTTATCTCTCCCTCATTCTTTCCATCCTTCACTCTCCATCTTTCTCACTCACTCTTTCCATCCTCGCTCTCTCCCTCTGTCACTTACTCTTTCCATCCTTCTCCCTCTCTTGCTCCTTCCATCACTCTCTCTCTGTCTGGTTCTTTTCCTTTCGTCCCTATTCCCAATCTCCACCTTTCTCGGCTTGGAATTCCGAAGGGGGTGAGAGGAGAGGAGGGTCAGTGAGGAGAGGAGGGGTCCCGACCTCCTCCATAACCCAGCAGATGCCGGGGGAAGCTAAGTGCATCCTCGGGTGATTTCAACGCTCTGCGTCTGCACGTCCCTCGCTCTCCACCTCGCTCATTCTCTCGCCTCACCCTCCACTGTGTTCCTCCGCTATGTCTGTCTCCATTTATTCTGCTCTCTCTCTTGTTCTCTCTCTCTCAGTCCCTCTATGCCTTTCCCTTCATTCATCTGTCTCTCCTTAAGTTGGAGTTTTTTAAAAATTCATTTGTGGGACATGGGCATCGCTGGCTGGTCAGCATTAATTGCCCATCCCTAGTTGCCCGCGGGCCGTTGAGAATCAACCACATTGCTGTGGCTCTGGAGTCACATGTAGGCCAGACCCGGTAAAGACAGCAGATTTCCTTCCCTGGAGGGCATTAGTGAACCAGATGGGGTTTTCTCTGACAATCGACAACAGTATCATGGCCACCCGCAGATTCCTAATTCCAAATATTAATTATTGAATTCAGATTCTACCGTCTGCCGTGGTGGGATTCGAACCCGGGTCCCCAGAACATTTGCTGAGTTCCCGGATGGATACTCCAGCGATAATACCACTAGGCCATCACCTCCCCATGAAGCTAGCTCCTCCCAGACTAGCTCTCAGACAGTTTGAAATCGCTGAATTGGCTTTATCTTCCCCCTCCTCGCATTATTTCTGAGACTTTCACCTCTCTCCCACCCCTGTCTCATTCTGCCTCTTGCTGTTTTAGTTTGAAACTCAGTCATGTGTCCACTGAGCAGCAATAAAAGGGTCCCCGGAGTGCATCACGTTTCTCCATCGTCTCACAGCACACTGACACCTGGCTTCTCCATTAGTGCCTTCATTCCTTTCCAGAACTTTCTGCCTCTTTCTCTTTCCCCTCTTTCCCCATTGGTTAAAGCTCTTCGACAGGGAGCTGGACTCCAAGCGGGCAGCTGTGAAAGTCATCAGCAAGACACCGGCCCCTTCCCTCAACCTGGGAAGAATGAGCAAGGATTTAATTTAAACGTTCAGCAGCCTCACTCTTCCCGACGTGAAGCTGCCTGTCTCGGCTGGAGCTGGGGAGCAGGAAGCTGCAAACTCTCAGAGACGTCTGCACGGAACACACAGCTGTCCTCACACACACTGACACACACACTGACACACACTCACACACACACACTCACACTGACACACACACACACTGACACACACACTGACACACACACTCACACACACTCACACACACACACTCACACACACGCACTCACACACACACTCACACTGACACACACACACACTCAAACACACTGACACACACACTGACACACACACCACTCACACACACGCACACACTCACTCACACACAGACTCACTCACACACACTGACACACACTCACACACACACACACACTCACACTCTGACACACACACACACTCACACAAACACTCACTCACACACACACTCACGCTTTCACACTCACACACACCCTAAAAACACACTCACAATCACTGACACACACACACTCACACCCTAAAAAACACACATACACACACTGACACACTGACACACACAGACTCACTGACACACACACACACACACACACCCTAAAAAACACACATACACACACTGACACACACACACACTCACTGACACACACAGAGTCACTGACACACACAGACTCACACACACACTCACTGACACTGACACACACTGACACACACACACACTCACACTCACACTCTCACACTCACAGTCACACTCACACACTCACACAAACACATTCACGCTCTCACACTCACACACACTCTAAAAAACACACATACACACACTGACACACTCACTGACACACAGACTCACTGACACACACAGACTCACACACACACTCACTGACACACACACTCACACTCACTGACACACACTCACACACTCACGCTCTCACACTCACACACATGCACCCTAAAAACACACATATACACACTGACACACACACTCACACACACACTCACTGACACACACACACACTCACACTCTCACACTCAAAAACACACCCTAAAAATACACATACACCCACTGACACACACTCACACTCACTGACACACACACACTTACACACACACTCACGCTCTCACACTCACACACACCCTAAAAAACACACATACACACACTGACACACACACTCACACTCACTGACACACACACACACACTCACACACACACACTCACTGACACACACACACACACTCACTGACACATACACACTCACACACACACTGACACACACACACACTCACACTCAAACACACACACACATCCTAACACACACACTGACACACACACACCCTAACACACACTAATACACACTCTCACACGCACACTCACAAACGCACTCACACAAGCACACAGTCACACTCACTCACACACACACTTGCACACACACACTCACACAAACACACACCCACCCACACTCACACACTCACAAACACACACACACATACAAACACACACACATACACTCATCCTCACACAGACACACTCACACGTACATACACACACACGCTCACACACACATACACACACCCACACACACTCACACACACACTCTCTCTCACACACACACTCACACATTCACATGCACACTCCCACACATGCACACACTCACACACACACACACGCACTCACACACACGCTCACACAGACACACACACACACTCACATGCAGTCACAAACACATACACACTTACACGCACATGCACTCACTCACATACACTGTCAGACACAGACACACACTCACACACACACACTCTCACACACAAACACACACTCACACTCACACACACTCACACTCACACCGTGTCCGATCTCCCTGGTGGGTTTCATGGATCGCAGGGCACTGTTTGGAGGGAAGAGTAGGGGACTGTGCTGTGTGTCCTGGCCAATATTTGTCATTCAATCAAATTCCACAAAAGCAGATTTTCTGATCATTATATCATTGTTGTCCGTGGGATCTTGTTGTGCATTAATTGGCGACCACCTTTCCTGCATCGCCACACTGACTGAAATTCTGAAAGCCAGTTGTTGGTTCTGATGCAATTTCGGAGTTGCTAAAGCTGTGGGAGGCGCTATATAAATGCAAGTCTTTCCTCTCCATTCGATTCTTGGCTTCAGTTGACTCTGCTGCTCTTTAATTCTGGCCTGTTGGAGTCTCCATCTGCCTTTTCACACAAAATCTATTCTTCCTGGACCAGCAACAAGTATTTTAAATATGATAATAAAAGCTTGCAAATTTCACTCCAACTCGCTGGCTCACTCCTGCCTCTGATTGGCAACACTGCATTCACTGCTGAATGGAAACTCTTTCACCAAAACATCACACAGCAGACTCAACCCGACATTGCTCACACTCACTCACACTCTCACACACTCACACTCTCACACACTCACACTCTCACACACTCACACTCTCACACATTCACACTCTCACACACACTCATACTCACTAACACTCTCACACACTCACACTCACTAACACCCTTACACACTCACACTAACACTCGCACTCTCATACTTACACTCACTCAAACACTGACAGTCAGTCAGAGTCTCCCTCATACTCTCAAACACTCATTCAAACTCTCAAACACACACTCAAACACTTACACACTCACACTCATAGAATTTACAGTGTAGAAGGAAGCCATTTGGCCCACCGAGTCCACACCGACAAAAATCCGATCCAGGTTCTCGCCCCGTAACCCCATGTATTTATTCTCCTCATCCCCCTGACACTAAGGGGCAATTTATCATAGCCAATCCACCTAATTCGCAAAGCTTTGGACTGTGAGAGGAAACCAGAGCACCCGGAGGACACGGGGAGAAAGTGCAAACTCCACACAGACAGTGACCCAAGCCAGGAATCGAACCCGGGTCCCTGGCGCTGTGAAACACTCTCAAACACACACTCAAACGTTCAAACACTCTCACTCACACACACACACACTCAAACACTCACACACATACACACTCAAGCGCACACACACACACTCACACCAAACACTCACACACATACTCAAAAATTCACACACACACACCAAACACTCACACACACTCACACACTCATTCAAACTCTCAAACACAGATACACACATTCACAGTGGCACTCACACACTCTCAAACTCTTACATTCATACATACACACATTCACTCTCACACACACATTCAATCACACTCTCACCCACACGCACACTCACACACTCACATACACACACTCAAACTCACACACGTACGCACTCACGCACACACTCTCACACTCACATTCATACATACACATATTCACTCACACACACACGTACACTGACGCACACTCATGCACGCTCACACACACGCAAATTCATACATACACTCATTCATTCACTCACACACACACTCACGCACTCACAGTCTCACACATAGTGGGCAGGGGATTATGCTGATAGTGGACACAGTGTCGGAGCATGGACTGAGGGGGAGGAAGAGAAGGAAGGAGGGGCAGATGGAGAAGGAGAGAGAGATGGAGGGAGACAGAGAAAGGGGGAAAAACAGAAAAGGAGAGAGGCAAACAGAAAGGCAAATTAACTGATAGAGAGACAGAGGGAAAGTGAGACTCGGAGAGATGGACAAAAATGGGAGAGACACAAAGAATGAGAGAATGAAAAAGAGGAACAAAGAAAGGAAGAGAAAGAAAGATTGAGGGAGCAATAAACAGAGAGAGTGGGACAAATAGAGAGACAGAGGCAGAAGGAGAGACACAGAGAAAGAGAGAAAGATAGAAACAGATCGTGAGAAAGAGACAGAAAGATTGAGAGAGTAATAGACTGAGACAGATCGAGAGACAGAGAGAGAAGAGGGAAAAAATAATTGATCGTAAGATCAGAGACAGAAAAAGAAACAGACACACAGAGAGCAACAGAGAGAGGGAAAGAGAGATTCACAGAGAACTCAGATAAAGTGAGAGAGTGAGACAGAACACAGGCTAATTCTCCAAGGGAAACACAGGTTCAAATCACGCTACAGACAGCTGGCGGAATTTAAATCTAATTAATAAATCTGGAATTATAAAGCTAGTCTCCGCGATGGTGAGCATTGGCTGAAATGTTTCGTAAGTCGCTAAATTCTGGGAGGGTACCAGAAGATTGGAAAACAGCCAATGTGATGCCTTTGTTTGAAAAGGGAGAAAGGCAGAAGGCAGCGAACTATAGACAGTTAGTTTAACATCCATTATTGGCAAGACGCTGGAGTCAATAATCAAAGAGGAAATAGCTAATTGTTTAGGAAAGCTGAATATAATCAAACCTGGTCAACATGGTTTTAGGAAAGGTAAATCATGTTTGACAAATTTGCTCAAATTCTTTGGATGTAACAGGGAGAGTAGATAGAGGGGAACCTGTAGATGCAATGTACTTAGATTTCCAAAAGACATTTGACAAGTAAGAGGCTGTTGCATTAAGTAAAAGTCCATGGAACTGGAGGAAGTGTGTTAGCGTGGATTGAAAACTGGCTGTCGTGTTGTGAGACTTCTTACTGTGTCAGACAGAAAACAGAGAGTTTGAATAAATGGGTGCTTTTCAGAGTGGAAAGATGTAACGAGTGGAGTACCACAGAGATCAGTCCTTGGCCTGCAATTATTCATAATTTACATTAATGACCTGGAGGAAGGAACATAATGTAAGGTTTCCAAATTTGCTGATGATACGAAGACGGATAGAAGGGCAGGGATGTGATGAGGATGTTGTCATTCCGCAATGGGATGTAGGAAGATTCAGTGACTGGGTGAAAATCTGGCAATAGGAGTTTAATGTGGGGAAGTGTGAGGTCGTGCACTTCAGGTAGGAGCTTTCAAAAGGCAGATTATTATCTAAATGGGGAGAGACTGCAGGTGAGTGAAATACAGAGGGATCTGGGTGTTCGAGTGCACGAATCACAACAAACTAGCAGGCAGGTCCAACAAGCAGTTCAGAAAACAAACGGCACGTTGGTCTTTATTGCAAAAGGATTGGAGTTTAAAATTGGGATATTTTGTTGCAATTGTGCAGGGTGTTGGTGAGGCCTCACCTGGAATATTACGTACAGTCTTGGTCCCTTACCTCGAAAAGGATATAGTAACGTTGGAGGCAGTCCATTCATCACCAGGCTCATTCCTAGGATGAGAGTGTTGTCCTATCAAGAGAGGCTATATAACCTGTGTCTGTATTCCTTGTAGTTTAGAAGAGCGGCGGCTGACTTTATTCAAACATATGATATCCTGAGGGCGATGGTGAGATGTTTTCACTAGTGGGAGAGTCTCAAACAAGGGGCCTGAGCTACAAGATAAAGGCCAGCCATTTAAAACTGAGGGGCAGAGAAATTTCTTCTCACAGAGAATGGTGAATCTCTGAATTCTCTAACTCAAAAAGTAGGGGAGGCTGGATTATTAGAAGTATTCAAAGTAGAGGTGGATAAATACTTGATTGATCGAGGAATAGAGGGTTACGGGGTTTTCGCACAGAAAAAGCCGTAGATCAGCCATGATCGTATTGAATAGCGGGGCAGGCTTGAAGGACCCGGTGGCCTATTCCCGCTTCTATTTCTTGTGTTCTTGTGTTTCTCCCTGTCCAACATTTAGCCCCCTTAAAACTGTTTAAAACTAATTTGACGTTCTGTTCATTTTTTCCCTTCAAGTTTCCTGTGGGGACAGGAGCAGCCGGCAGCAAAATGGCCGCCAGGTGTCCCTGACAACAGTGACTGCCCTGTCAGAATTAAACTCTGTCAGCCACTCGCCATGAAAGGTGCTTTATGAAAGCTCTCTCTCTCTCTCCCTTCTCGACACGTAAGCTGTGGTATCCAGTCCTGCCGGATTCCCAGTTAGGTTAGAGAGAGAGACAGGGCCAGCTTTGTTCGAAAGCTGGGCCTGAGCCCTTCACAGTTAATGAGAGGCCAGGCAGCGTTATGTGGCGGCCTCATCAGCACCTCTCAGCTGGTGCAGGAGCAGCGTTCGGGATCGCTGGGGGCCCGGGATTCCTGGCTCCTTTCTCTTCCCCCCCCGCTACGCTGAAGTTATAAGTCGAGCTTTGATGGTGCCTCATCAAATCCTGGCACCGGGCTGACAAATTCCCCCAGTGTGAGCATTCTTCTCGGAGTTAAATGTAAATGAAACACACAGAGCTGGGACTGAGGCTGGGACCAGTGTCAAAAATCAATCCACATTCCCCTCTCTCCCTAGCCTTTGGTAATTCTTTCCATCTGCCCACATCCCTCCTTCCAGCTATTCCTCTCTCTCTCTCTACTTCTCTCTGTCTCGCTCTTTCTCCCTTTGTGTCTCTCTCAATCTCTCTGTCATAATCTTCTCTCTATGCCTCCTTGTTGACTTTGTGTCTCTCCCTTGTTTCACTCTCTCTCTGTCTCCGCTTTCTCTATCGCTCTCTTCCTCTGTTTCTCTCTCTGTCTTTCACTCTTTCCCTCTCTCTCTCTGTCTCTCTCTCACCGTCTCTTTCTCTGTCCCTCTCTGTCTCTCTCTCTTTCTGTCTCTGTCTCTCCCTCTCTTTTTCTGTGTCTGGCTCTGACCTTCTCTGCCTCCCTCTCTCCATCTCTGTCTGTTTTTCTTTCTGCCCTCTCTCTGTCTGCCTTTGTCTTTCTATGTCTCTCTCGGTCTTTCTCTCTCTCCCCCTCTCTCTCTCTGTCTCTCTCTCTCTCTGTCTCTCTCTGTCTGTCTCTCTCTTTGTCCTTCTGTCTCTTTCTCTCTCTCTCTGTTTTTGTTTCTGCCTATCTCTCCGTCTCTCTCTCTCTCGGTCTGTCTCTCTTTCTGTCTGTATCTCTCCCTTTCTGTCTCTCTCTCTCTCTTTCTCTCTCTCTCTCTGCCTCTCTCTCTCTCTCTGCCTCTCTCTCGGTCTCTCTTTCTGTCTCTATCTCTCCCTTTCTGTCTCTCTCTCTCTTTCTCTCTCTCTCTCTGCCTGTCTCTCTTTCTGTATCTCTATCTCTCCCTCTGTCTCTCTTTATATCTCTCTGCCTTTCTCTCTCTCTCTCTGTCTTTCTGTCTCTGTCTCTCTCTGTCTCTCTCGGTCAGTAGTTCCCAAAGGGTGCGGCGTGTCACACTGGTGCGGCGAGAGAGGATGGCAAGTGTGGCGGGAAGATTCAAGGACAATCAAAGAAACATTTAAACATGGATAGATATTTTTCCAAAGTGATTGTTTGATACTTTCTGGATGTCCCATGATCATATTATAAAGTAGTTGTGTTCTATGTTATGAATCAAGCACTGCTCAGAGTTGTTTTTTTTGTTTTTGAATGTATTTCTTATCAATAAAAAATTTGGTGTGGCGCGAGCAAATGTTTATTCCGAAAGTGCGGCCCAGTGAAAAAAGTTTGGGAACCACTGCTCTCGGTCACTCAAACTCTCAAACACTCTGTTTTCTCTCTCAGAGGGTGGTGAGTCTCTGGAACTTTCTTCCTCAAAAGGCAGTGGAAGCAGAGACTTTGAATATTTTAAAGGCAGAGCTGGATAGATTCTTGTTTAACGAGGGGGTGAAAGGTTACCGGGGGTCGGCAGGAATGTGGGGTTGAGGTTACAGTCAGATCAGCCATGATCTTATAGGATGGCGGAGCAGGCTCGAGGGGCCGAGTGGCCTACTCCTGATCCTAATTTGGATGTTCCTAAACTGGAGGAACTCCATGAATAAGTAGTCCAAGATAATGGAACACGTACTAGAGCAAAGCTTGAGCCTGGAGGAGAGGGGAAAGCAGGATCTTTGCCAACTGCTGGTAAATGGGAGTGTTTGAATCACCATTCCTTCACTGTGGCTGGGTCAAAATCCTGGAACTCCCTCCCTAACAGCACAGTGGGTGTATCTACACCACAGGGACTGCAGTGGCTCAAGAAGACAGCTCACCAGCACCTTCTCAAGGGCAATAGAATTGAATCTCTACAGTGGAGAACAAGGCCATTTGGCCCATCAGGCCTGTACCAACAACAATCCCACCCAGGCCCTATCCCTATCACCCAATGGCCAGAACTCTACCACCTCTCCCGACACAGAATCGGAGTGGGCAAGGGTCCGACAAAGGAAATCTCCGTTGATCTCGGGCGGGAATTTCCAAGTGAGCCCATAAAATCCCACCCAATATATTTACCCTGTTAATTTACCCCGACTCCAAGGGGCAAGCTAGCGTGGTCACTCCACCTAACCCGCACATCTTTGGACTGTGGGAGGAAACTGGAGTACCCGAAGAAAACCCACGCAGACACAGGGAGAATGTGCAGACTCCACACAGGCAGTGCCGGGAATCGAACCTGAGTCTCTGGCGCTGTGAGGCAGCAGGTATAACCACTGTGCCACCGTGCTGCCCACTGAATGCTGGACCGAGCCAGTAACACCCACATCCCATCAATGAATTTTTAACATGTGATTGATCTCAGGGTTGTGCCCGGAAGGTGGGGTGCTGTTCCCTTAAGCTGCGTGAGGAGACTCCAGCAGACCGAGGGCAGAGAGGTCAGCGCGAGAGCAAGACCATAAGACCATAAGACATAGGAGCGGAAGTAAGGCCATTCGGCCCATCGAGTCCACTCCACCATTCAATCATGGTTGATTTCAACTCCATTTACCCGCTCTCTCCCCATAGCCCTTAATTCCTCGAGAAATCAAGAATTTATCAATTTCTGTCTTGAAGACGCTCAACGTCTCGGCCTCCACAGCCCTCTGTGGCAATGAATTCCACAGACCCACCACTCTCTGGCTGAAGAAATTTCTCCTCATCTCTGTTCTAAAGTGACTCCCTTTTATTCTAAGGCTGTGCCCCCGCGTCCTAGTCTCCCCTGTTAATGGAAACAACTTCCCTACGTCCATCCTATCTAAGCCTAAGCAAGGTGAAGCATTAAAGTGGCAGAGCGCCCGGAGGCTCAGGGTCACATTTTGGGCTGAGCAGAGATGTTTCGCAAACACGGCCTGTCTGCGTTTGATCTCCTCAGTGTAGGGACAGTCGCGGAGAGTGGATACAGCAGGAGTGAACAGAAAGGAGCGTGAGTAAGGCGCTGCCTCACCTGGCAGGAGATTAGAGGCTGCAGAGGGAGCGGCAGGAGGAGGTTAAAGAGGCTGGTGTAGAAACCACTCACAGCGAGGGGGCACTGCATGGTGTTGGGGAAGTAATGAAATGGGAGGGAACGGTCTGGATGAGGTGCAAATGTCTCAACGGCAGCCACTGCCAGCTCTTGTCACCTGGGTTCGGCGGGCGATAGATCCGGAGTTATTGAATCCGCAATGCCATGACTTGCCTGATTGGAATGTGAGCTGGGGCTGGGGCGGGGAAGGGGCATGTTGGGGGGGAGGGGGTGGGGGGCGGGGGTGGTGGGGAGGGGAGCATTCCGGCTCATCACTTCTGTTTGAGTTCGTGCCACACGATGAGTGAGCTCCTTTACCATTTTGGGGAACGTGGCAAATTCGGCCTCCACGGCACAGGAGGATCCCAAGACTCGCCACCACCCACCCCACCCGGGGTTGTGCCCGTCAGACGAAAGGATGCAGGGGGTCTGAGGCAAACGGATGAGGAATGGACAATGGAAAGCCTGCATCTCCACGGCACCTTTCGCCACTTCCCAGGGTGCCCCCCCCCTCACCCGCCCGCCACCCCACGGTGCCCCGCCGCCAACCGGGCACTGCCGAAGTGTAGTCACGGCCGTAAGAGTCGGAAGCAGAGCAGCCCAATCAGTGCGCAGCGAGCCCGCAATGTCATAGTGGTCAGTTGGCATTAGTCGGTTGAGGAATAAACTCTGGTCAGGCCACTCCCTGCGCTTCGTCGCCATAGCATCCCAGGATCCTTTGCTTCCGCCTGGGAACGGAGTCGGCACGTTCTCCCCATATCTGCGTGGGTTTCCTCCGAGTGCTCCGGTTTCCTCCCACACTCCAAAGGTGTGCGGGTTAGAATGATTGTCCATGCGAAATTGTCTCTTTAGTGTCTAAAGATGTGCAAGTTAGTCCATGGTGAATACGTGGGGTTACGGGCATAGGGCCTGGGTGGGATTGTTATCGGTACAGACTTGATGGGCTGAATGGCCTCCTTCTGCCCTGTCGGGATGCTATGATTCTATGACAAGCAGGAACTGTGTGACAGGGGACATTGATGGGCAGGAAGTGGTGAAAGCTCCCTCCCTGGGGGGTGAGGGAGGCGGGGGGGGTGAGGGAGGCGGGGGGGGGGGGGCGGTCGTCTTTGTTTCCAGTTTGAGGGGCTTGAAAATCAACCATTGAAGACGGGGCAACCGTCCCGTGCTTATCACTGCACCCGGCAGTGCCGCCGGCTAAATTACACCAGCCACCACCGTGGGATTCGAGTACATTCCCCCACAATCCTCGTGTGGGCCTCTGGATGACAAGTCATGTGACGTTAGCACGATGCCGCCATCTCCCCCGGGAATTGGGGTGAAAGCTCGGAATCCTAGCCCCCAGAGCATCATGGGAGGGTGGGGGGGTGATGGGGGAAGGGTGGCGGTTGGTGAGGGTTGGGGGGGAGGGGTTGTAGTTCTGTACACAGAGGCCAGCAGACACTGAAGGATATTCCATACCTCATTCAAAGCCCTCGCTGCGGGGAGCCTCAGCCCAGGTTTTTGTGCTCGGAGTGGATTGGGGTGGTGGGTTTTGGGGGGGCGGGGGGCAGGGGGGGCGGAACGGACACTCCATCCTGGACTCTGCACTATCTGTGTGGAGTTTGCACGTTCTCCTGTGTGGGTTTCCTCCGGGTGCTCCGGTTTCCGGCTTCCTCCCACAGTCCAAAGATGTGCGGGTTAGGCTGATTGGCCATGCTAAATTGCCCCTTCGTGTCAGGGGGGACTAGCTGGGTAAATATGTGGGGTTACGGGGATAGGGCCTGGGTGGGATTGTGGTTGGTGCAGACTCGATGGGCTGAATGGCCGCCTCCTGCACTGTAGGAATCTATGATTCTAATTGACGGAGTCAAATATTCCCTTTCAATCAAAGATCCACCCTCCCGACTCCCCTCCTCCGCTGTTCAGGCCCCTTTCCAAAACAGCCCTTTGACATTCTCCATTCCCTCCAGGTCGCCACCTGGAGTCACTGCCTACAGGAGGCCGGGAGGGAGGGGTGGGGGGAGGCCGGGGGGGTGGGGGGGGAGGTGTCCAATGAACGGGGCAGTGGGGAGCACTGTACCTCTCCATCCTGCCAATTCAACACCTCCCTTTCGATGTGAGGCGACGGGCACAGCCGGTACAAAGGCAGGCTTTGTGACGAGACTGAGCTAAACTAAACAGGCCCCCTCTTAAAAATAGCACACCCGAGACAGCACGGTCTGGAGAAGCATGGGGTGAGGTGGTGGCGACGGGGGAGGGGGAGGGGGTGGGGGGTGACCAGAGAATGAGGAGAAAGATGCAGCGACCTCTAACCTCGAATGTTGTGGGGAATGTCAACCCTCGGAGAGGACAGGCAGAGGCCGGGAGCGAGAGTGGAGGGAGCGAATTGGATAGGAGACGGAGAGATGCAACAGCTAGGTAGCTAACACCACACAGACCCCATTTGCTCCACACACAGACACTCACACACTCACAGACACTCACTCACAAACGCTCACACACACTCACAGACACACGCACTCACAGACACTCACACACTCACTCACTCACAGACACACACACTCACTCACAGACACTCACTCACAAACGCTCACACACACTCACAGACACACACACTCACAGACACTCACACACTCACACACTCACTCACAGACACACACACTCACTCACAGACACTCACAAACGCTCACACACACTCACAGACATACACACTCACAGACACTCACACACTCACTCACAGACACTCAGGCACACTCACAGTCACTCACACACACTCACAGACACTCACACTCACTCACACACACTCACACACACTCACAGACACTCACACACTCACTCACAGACACTCAGATACACTCACAGACACTCACACACTCACCCACAGACACTCAGACACATTCACAGTCACTCAGACACACTCACAGACACTCACACTCACTCACAGACTCTCACACACTCACTCACAGACACACACACACTCACAGTCACTCACACACACTCACAGACACTCACACTCACTCAGACACACACACTCACTCACAGACACACTCACTCACAGACACTCACACACACTCACAGACACTCACACTCACTCACACACTCACACACTCACTCACTCACTCACAGACACTCACACACACACACTCACAGACACTCACACACTCAATCACAGACACTCAGACACACTCACAGTCACTCAGACACTCACTCACAGACACTCAGACACACTCACAGACGCTCACACACTCACTCACAGACACTCACACACTCACTCACAGACACTCAGACACTCACTCAGACACTCACACACTCACTCACAGACACTCAGACACTCACTCAGAGACACTCACAGGCACACACACACGCACTCACAGACACTCAGACACTCACTCACAGACACACAGACACACACACTCACAGACACTCACAGACACACACACTCACTCACAGACAGTCAGACACACTCACAGACACACACACTCACTCACAGACAGTCAGACACACTCACAGACACAGACACGTCATAGGCCTTCCAACGTCTCAGGTTCAGAAGCTGTTTGGGGGACGGGTGGGGAGATTGTTCTGGTGGTGGTTGGAGTGGGGTGGGGGGAATGGGAGATGGGTCGAGGAGGTTGGGTGGGGGGGAGTGGGGGGAAGGGGAGTCGGGAGAAACTGGAACCATCCGGCAATGAAAACACATCTGGCACGGAGGGCAAACGGAAGCCTTGTGAACAGATGCAGCAGTCATTCGGAGAGCTGTTTCCAATTAAAGGAGACTGCTTCACACGGGGGCCCAGCACTGCAGCCGGAGCGAGAGATCAATGCAAAATATTCCCCCAGTTCCTCGAAGAAGTTGAGACAATTCCTTCAGGAACATGTGCCTTGCCCATCCCCCCACACCCCCCCACCACCTCCCCACACCCCCTCTCCCCCAAACGCCCACCCCCTCCCCCCAAACCGCTCCCCCCCAGTCCCACCTCCAGACCCCCAACCCCTCCCCCCCACACCCTCTCCCCCAAACCCCCGCCACCCCCCCCACCCCTACCACCTCCCCCCCGCCACCCCCCAAACACCCATCCCTCACCCCCACCCCCCCACCTCCAGCCCCCCCAGCCCCACCACCTCCCCCCCACCCCCTCTCCCCCATCTCGCCACACCTTCCCCCCCACCACCTTCCCCCCACCGCCTCACCCCCCACCCCCTCCCCGCCATCCCCCACCCCCTCCCCCTCCCCCACCCCCTCTCCCCCATCCCCCCACCCCCTCCCCACCACCCCCCCACCCCCTCCCCCCTCCCCCACCCCTTCCCCCTCCCCCCCACACCCTCCCCCTCCCCCCACCCCCTCCCCCCCACACCCTCCCCCTCCGCCCTGCCCCCAAACACCCACCCCTCACCCCACCCCCTCCCCCCCAACCCCCACCTCCAGCCCCCCACCCCCTCCCACCCAACCCCCCACCCCCTCCCCCCTCCCGCCCACCCCCCACCCCCTCACTGCCACCCCCCATCCCCTCCCCCCCACCCACTCCCCCCACCCCCTCCCCGCTACCTCCCCCCTTTCCCCCCTCCCCCCTCCCCCCCACCCCCTACCCCTCCCCCCACCCCCACCCCCTCCCCCATCGCCTCCCCCCCACCCTCTCCTCCCCACCACCACCCCCACCCCTCCCCCCCCCCCCCCTCCCCCCAAGTTTTATTGCAGGCAAAAGGCTGCCCCGTGCTGTATCTGTCCTGGGAGTGTTTGATGGGGACAGTGTAGAGGGAGCTTTACTCTGTATCTAACCCCGTGCTGTACCTGTCCTGGGAGTGTTTGATGGGGACAGTGTAGAGGGAGTTTTACTCTGTATCTAACCCCGTGCTGGACCTGTCCTGGGAGATATCCACTCCATCTGATGAAGGAGCAGCGCTCTGAAAGCTAATGGTATTTGCTACCAAATAAACCTGTTGGACTTTAACCTGGTGTTGTTAAAACTCTTACTGTGTTTGATGGCGACAGTGTAGAGGGAGCTTTACTCAGTATCTAACTCCATGCTGTACCTGTCCTGGGAGTGTTTGATGGGGACAGTGTAGAGGGAGCTTTACTCTGTATCTAACCCCATGCTGTACCTGTCCTGGGAGTGTTTGATGGGGACAGTGTAGATGGAGCTTTACTCTGTATCTAACTCCATGCTGTACCTGTCCTGGGAGTGTTTGATGGGGACAGTGTAGAGGGAGATTTACTCTGTATCTAACCCCATGCTGTACCTGTCCTGGGAGTGTTTGATGTGGACAGTGTAGATGGAGCTTTACTCTGTATCTAACCCCATGCTGTACCTGTCCTGGGAGTGTTTGATGGGGACAGTGTAGATGGAGCTTTACTCTGTATCTAACCCCGTGCTGTACCTGTCCTGGGAGAGTTTGATGGCGACAGTGTAGATGGAGCTTTACTCTGTATTTAACCCCCGTGCTGTACCTGTCCTGGGAGTGTTTGATGGGGACAGTGTAGAGGGAGCTTTACTCTGTATCTAACCCCATGCTGTACCTGTCCTGGGTGTGTTTGATGGGGACAGTGTAGAGGGAGCTTTACTCTGTATCTAACCCCGTGCTGTACCTGTCCTGGGAGTGTTTGATGGGGACAGTGTAGAGGGAGCTTCACTCTGTATCTAACCATCGGCAGGCTATCGAGGTGAGCTGAATCCAGTCTCCTTTTGTCTCCATGAGAAAGTCACGCACTGAGCAGTCGAATGGCCTGGGACATTAACCTTTGACCTGAGGAATGCAAGCAAGCACTGGATGAACAGAGTTCTCCTCACAGTTATTTACACACTCCAGTGCCAATACCTTCCCCTGTATCCATGGCGTATGTCCTTATTTTAACTTGGTGAACTATGCTGACTCTCACAATGGAAGTCACTGTTCTCTCCTGCTCCACCAAGACATCTGTAGAATTTTTTTTTCAGTTGCTCATCGCTGTCTCTCTGGAAACCAGCTAAGTTATGTTCCGGCCTGTTATAGAATGTTAAAGCATTTAAAGAGGCTATTCAGCCCATCGCGATTATACTGGTTTACATTTTTTTGTTTGTCCCATGGCCTTTGTAGAGTTCACGTGTGCAAAACCGACAATAGAATCATAGAATCCCTACAGTGCAGAAGGAGGCCATCCGGCCCATCGAGTCTGCACCGACCACAATCCCACCCAGGCCCCATCCCCATAACCCCTCATATTTACCCTGCTAGTACTAAGGGCCAATCAACCTCGCCCGCACAGCTTTGGACTGTGGGAAGCAACTGGAGCACACGGAGGAAACCCACGCAGACACGGGGAGAATGTGCAAACCCCACATAGTCAGTGATCCAAGGCTGGAATCAAACCCACGTCCCTGGCGCTGTGAGGCAGCAGTGCCAACCAGTGTGCCACCGTGCCGACCTCGCTATTACGTCAGCAAAGATTGGCCAACATGATGTGACTTTTAATTCCAGCTGACTTTTTCACCTGATTACGGGCCAGATTTTTCCAAATGCCAATTAATTTGGTCGCTGTTATTGTCTCTCTGGGCTTCCCTGCCGCTAACTTTAGGTTATCCGGCCTGTATTTTATCCCGTGTCCCATTTCTTGGCATCAGAGGCTGACCAGTGGGAGTATTTTGGAAAATGCTGGATAAACCCAGCTGGCAGAATTTTCCCAGTAAAAGGCTGGAATTCTCCAGTCTCGCTCGCCCTGCTACTTCTTGCCAGCGAGAATGGAGAACTAGATACTCGGCCAAATCTCCGCACACTGCATTTTATTTATTAGTATCACAAGTACACTTACATTAACACTGCAATGAAGTTACTGTGAAAATCCCCCAGTTGCCACACTCTGGCGCCTGTTCGGGTACACTGAGGGAGAATTTAGCACGGCCAATGCACCTAACCAGCGCGTCTTTCAGACTGTGGGAGGAAACCGGGGCACCCGGAGGAAACCCACGCAGACACAGGGGGAACTTGCAGACTCCGCAGAGGCAGTGACCCAAGCCGGGAATCGAACCTGGGTCCCTGGCGCTGTGAAGCAGCAGTGCTCACCACTGTGCCACCGTACAGTAGAACTGGAGAATCCCAGCTGCGGGCCAGGCCCAGAAAGTCCGGCCTAGGTCTCAGGCTGTGACTGAAAACCAGTGTTCCTCTCCGGATGCACAGCCGAGTTTACCGATCAGATTTTCTGACTTAAGAACCAGGCGCTGTGGTTTGCGTCGTCACTCTGGCAGTGTGGGGCCAGCTCGGGTCGGCAAGGCTGCCTTCCTCCAAGATCGGGATGCCATCTTCCAAGAGTCCCCCGATCTGTGTTTAAGATAAGTTCTTCCAATCTGCAAACACCCCCTCCCCCCAGCCCCCAGCAAGGACACAGAGAACCACCCAGAGAAACATGGGAGTGTCCCACTCCTCCACCATGGAAGTATCTAGGGATGCTCTTCTACCTTCGCAGCCTTCACACACCCACTGCCCCCCCCTCCCCTTGCTGTCATCAGGGCTCCCCTATCTCCCCCCTACCACACATAAGGGGAACACCCCACCCCGCTCCCCCCACACCCCCGCCCACATTGCAGGAGGATTACTCTCCTCCCCCTGCCAGAGCCCCCTGGCAGTACCCCCCTCCCTCACGCGCCCCCTCAATGTTCCTTGGTACTGCCAGGGGGCTCTGGCAGGAGGCAATGCTCAGCCTTGGCCCTCAACCCCCGGGTTCTCCATGCTCCACTGCGAATCCAGAGAGGTCACCATGACTCATTGCAAAAACTAATTGTGATTCGCGCCGGCTTTGACATCACTCTGCCAAGGTCGGGGCGGGGGAGGTGGGGGAGGGGGGGAATTCATCATGTGGCTGGATGCTACAGCGTAAAGCCATTTAATGATATTAAAATGTATTCAAAATCATGCAAATCAAGTCCACGCCCTTCCCGGGAGTGAACCCAATTACGTCCCTGTAGGGGTGCAGGGTCCATCTCAAAATGAGGTCTCGACGGCGCTAATCCCGTTATGGCCCCTCGCGAGATTTAGCAACCATAAGGGATTGGCACCCATGGCTAACAGGCCTGTTAAATTCCACCCAGCGGGTCTGGCAGCATCTGTGGAGAGAGACACAGAGTTAACATATCGAGTCCGTGTGACCCTTCTACCAGAACTTTTTAAAAATACTTTTGTGGGACACGGGCGTCGCTGTCTGGCCAACTTTTATTGCCCATCCCTAGTTGCCCTTGGAGGGCAGTTGAGAGTCAACCACATTGCTGTGGCTCTGGAGTCATTTGTAGACCAGACCAGGTAAGGACGGCAGATTTCCTTCCTTAAAGGACATTCGTGAACCAGATGGGTTTTTCCGACAATCGACAATGGTTTCATGGTCATCAGTAGATTCTTAATTCCAGATATTTTTTATTGAATTCAAATTCCACCATCTGTCAGGGTAGGGTTCGAACCCAAGTCCCCAGAACTTTAGTGGAGTTTCTGGATTAATAGGCGGCACGATGGCACAGTGGTTAGCACTGCTGCCTCACAGCGCCAGGGACCCGAGTTCGATTCCCAGCTTGGGTCACTGCCTATATGGAGTTTGCATGTTCTCCCCGTGTCTGCGTGGGTTTCCTCCGGGTGCTCCAGTTTCCTCCCATAGTCCCAAAGATGTGTGGGTTAGGTGGATTGGCCGTACTAAATTGTCCCTTAGTGCCAGAGGGACTAGCTAGGATAAATGTATGGGTTTATGGGGATAGGATCTGGGTGGGATTGGGTCATTGCAGACTCGATGGGCCGAATGGCCTCCTTCTGCACTGTAGGATTCTATGAATAGTCTCATGATAATACCACCAGGCCATCGCCTCCCCTCTCAAGCTGAAGAGAAATGCAATGTAACATTTCTGAGGTTGATCTGGGTGCCAGGCTGTCTGGGTAGAAGGTGCCATCTCCAGCACATGGGCTGCGGTGATCCTCTAATCTTATTCCTGCCGGCCAGTTCTTTCATGGAGAGCTAACCAAGACTTCAAGGGTCGGAGGTTGCACAGTGATTGCTGTGAAGTTGTTGCTTGGCTCTGTAAGGGGACCCCCAGTCGGTTGCTTCCATTCACTGGGATAGTAACAGTGAGGTCAAAGGCACCACTGAGTATGTCGGACCTGGGCAAGATGGCGACCGGTAAATAGAGCAGAGCTGAGTCTCCCTGACCATCATACAGCAACACCCACTCCCGATCTAGAGAGCAACCCAGCCACGAGCAGGTCCACACACAGCACCTGCATTCAGGGGATAGGTCAAAACTGGAAGCATTGATCCCTGGGTGATTGAGGCTAATTGGGTGAGGGGGATTGTGGGTAATAATAAGGGGGATTGTGAAAAAATTATTGTTAATGGCATGAAGGGGATTTTTCTAAATGAATTGACATGATGTGGGCGTCACTGGCTAGTTCAGCATTTATTGCCCATTCCTAATTGCCCCTTGAGAATGCGGTGCTGAGCTGCCTTATTGATCCACTGCAGTCCCTGAGGTGTAGCTGCACCCACAGCACTTTAGAGAGGGTGGTCCAGGATTCTGACCCAGTGACACTGAAGGAACGGCTGGAATATTTCCAAGTCAGGATGGTGAATGTCTTGGAAGGAAACCTTCACGTGGTGGCGTTCCCAGGTATCTGCTGCCCTTATCCTTCTAGATGGTAGAGGTTGTGGGTTTGGAATGTGCTGTCTAAGGATTGTGAGTAATGGTCTGAGATGGATTTTATGTGATGGTGTGAGGGTGATTGTGGGTAACAGTGTGAGGTAGATCGTGAGTTAAAGCATGTGAGAGATTGTGGGTAATTGTGTGTACTGGATTGCGGGTAACAGTGTGTATGGGATTGTGGGTAATTGTGTGTACTGGATTGTGGGTAACAGTGTGTATGGGATTGTGGGTAATTGTGTGTACTGGATTGTGGGTAACAGTGTGTATGGGATTGTGGGTAATTGTGTGTATGGGATTGTGGGTAACAGTGTGTATGGGATTGTGGGTAATTGTGTGTATGGGATTGTGGGTAACAGTGTGTATGGGATTGTGGGTACTTGTGTGTGGGATTGTGGGTAACAGTGTGTATGGGATTGTGGGTAATTGTGTGTATGGGATTGTGGTCATTCACGCCGGCAGGATTCTCCTGTCCCGCTGGCAGCGCAACTCTGCCCACAGGTTTCCCACCGGCGTGGGGTGACATCAATGGCAATTCCCATTGACAGCGGCAGGAGCAGAGAATCCTGCCGCTGGCAAACAAAGCTCCACCTCCTGCCGGCGGTAAAGATGCAGTTGAGAGGCCAAAGAATCTCGCCCGTGGTGCGAGAAGTGGAGAATTGCACGAATGTGTGAGGGGGTTTGTGGGTAATGGCATGAGGTGGGTTTGTGGGTAATGATGTGAGCAAGATTGTGGGTAATGGGTTGAGGGGGATTGTGGGTAACTGCCTGAGGATGTTTGTGGTTAATGGGATGAGCCGGATTATAGATAGTGGCATGAGGCAGGTTCCCCGCTGGAGGTCCCTCTACAGAGGGATCTCCCCCAATTACGTCGGGGACCTGGGGTGGAGGGTGATGCATGCAGCAGTGCCGCACAACCGTAGGATGCACTGGTTCACGGGCTCCGAAGACTGCCCTTTCTGTGGCCTTGTGGAGTCCGTGGACCATGTCTATGTTTTGTGTCTTAGGCTGCACTCCCTTTTTGTTTTCCTAAAGAACCTTTTATTGATGTTTTGTTTGCACTTCAGTCCCACGCTCCTGATCTATGGACACCCGGTGCGGAGAGGGGAGGGTCGGGATGGCGACCTCCTCGTGAACCTGCTCCTGGGCCTGGCGAAACGCGCCATTTACCGGTCCAGGCTGCGGGCGATCGAGGGGGCCGTCCATCCTGACTGTCTTCCCCTCTACCGCGGCTACGTTCGCGGCCAGGTGTCCCTGGAGAGGGAGCATGCGGTGTCCACGGGCGCGGTTGACGCCTTCCGCGCCCGTTGGGCACCGCAGGGGTTGGGGTGCATTACTAACCCTGACAATCACATTTTAATTTGATGTTTTTAAGTTTCCTTTGTACTTTGATTTCTGTTCGGGCTGTTCCCCCTCCTTTTGGGGAGCTGCCCCTTTTACTTTGTCCCGACTTAATCTGAGTTTGTTTATTTAGTTTGACCTAAAAAGAGGGCATGAGGCAGGTTGTGGGCACAGTATGAAGGGGGTTATGGGTAATGGTGTGAGTGGTATTGTGGATAATGGGTGAGGGAGGGATTGTGTCTAACAGCGTGACAGGGACTGCGGCTAAGACGACACTGATTTTCCACAAATTGTGAAGCTGCTCCTCTTATTTGGAATTAAATTGTCCTTAAAGCCAAAATGTTGTTTTGAGCCGAGACTCATTGTGTGGGAGTTGTATTCAGCCGTGCGTGTCAGTGGTTGTCATTAGCTACCCAGCAGTTTAATTGTCCAACACTGCGTTCGCCTGCCCAGTGTGGTCTGACACAAATATGCACTGCCGGGGAAATTTGTTTTGCTTTTAGTGTCAACTGTTTCCATCAGCAAGCACTTCAGCTCATTAAAGCTCATCCACAAAGGTATCCATGGCTTCAGTGACATCTGCAGCACAACTTGGCCTAGCTCTGGGGTAGAGATGATCTGAAGTGAAGCCTGGTGCCCCCCATTGCTCAGTGCCAGAATGACCCAGCTCTGAATCAGCAAGTTTCATCCCTGAGTCCTGAGCCGGTATTCTAGCCTGAAGTGCATATGTGTGAGTTTGTGTGAATGTGTGTGCGTGCACATGTGTGCATGTGTGTGTGTGCATGCATCTGTGTGCGTGCATCTGTGTGCGTGCATCTGTGTGCATGCACACGTGTGCATGTATGTTTGTGTATGTACGTGTGTGTGTACACGTGTGTGCATGTGTGCATCTATGTGCGTGCACATGTGTGAGTGTGTGCGTGTGCATGCCTATGTGTGAGAATATGCCTGTGTGTGCATGCATGTGTGTGGGCGTGCGTGCATGTGTATGTGTGCATCTGGGTGCGTGTGCACGTGTGCATGTGTGTATGTGTGCGTGTATGTGTGTGTGCACATGTGTGTGTGTGAGTGCACGTGTGCACATGCACGTATGATTGTATGTGAGTGTGTGTGTGTATGCATATGAGTGTGTGTGTGTGTATATGTGTGTGTGTGTGTGCGTGAGTGTGTATATGTGTGTGTGAGTGTGTGCGTGAGTGTGGGGGGCCTTAACATCCACGCACACACAATGTCCTTTGCATTCCAAATCCCCCTCTCCCCACCACTCCCTGTGGCCCCAGAAGGCACGATAAAAATACGTGTTGTTGGAGCAGAGTGGTTACAGCGAGGACAAGCAGGTTTGTCTCTTGTCTTGCTTTGCTCCCTGGGTGTCAGGCCCAGCCTGGCATGTGCGTCCTCTCGGACCCAGCCAGCTCGGTCAATAGCACTGCGACCGAGCCATTGGTGGTGATGGCCATTGGAAATCTTGCCCACACAGAGTACATCCTGCATGTGCTTCACCACCATCAGTGCTTCCTCCAAGCGGTATTTAACATGGAGGAGCACTGATTCACCAGCTGAGGAGGGGAGCGCTGGAGAACAAAGAACAAAGAACAGTACAGGACAGGAACAGTCCCTTCGGCCCTTCAAGCCTTTGCCTATCACGTTTACATATCTAGGCCAACTGCCTGTATCCCTCTATTCCCTGTTTGTTCATGTGCCTATCAAGATAAGTCTTAAATGTGGCTAATATGTCTGCCTCAACCACCTCACCTGGCAGCGCATTCCAGGCCCCCACACCCTCTGTGTAAAAATGTTCCCCCCGCACATCTCCACTGAACCTTTCCCCCTTTATCCTGAACTTGTGCCCCTTGTATTTGTCTTCCCCCCTGCCCCACCCCACCCTCCACGCCCCCCCCCCCGCCCCCCTGCCCCCACACACACAGCCTCCATCTTTCCAGGGAGAACAGTCCCAGTTTATTCAATCTCTTCTCATAGCTAATACCCTCCATACCAGGCAACATCCTGGTTAACCTTTTCTGTAATCTCTCCAAAGCCTCCCCATCCTTCTGGTCGTGTGGTGACCAGAATGGGACACAGTATTCCAAATGTAGCCCAACCTACGTTTTATACAACTGTAACATGATTTGCCAACTTTTATACTCAATGCCTAGAGTGCCGATGAAGGCAAGCATGCCACATGCTTTCTTCACCATCTTTTCCACCTGCGCTTACACTTTTAAGGATCTGTGGACCTGTACTCCCAGGTCTGTTTTTGGGATGTTTAGAGAGAGGTTGATTTCTCTCTATCTCTTGCTCTTTTTGATGTGGACAAACTAGGGGGTGCTCCAGTTTCCTGGGGAAGAGTAGGGAAGGGGTAGGTGATGATCAGCAGGGGATCTCCATGCCCACGTTTGACCTGAGACTGCATTGGGTCCAGAATCCAAGGTCGAGGACTCCCTGAGCCACTCCACCCTCAGTGGGTCAGGACATATGCAGGGGATGGTGAGGAGGATTCTACGACATTGTCTGGAGGGTTTGATTGGCTCTGTCCAAGGCTATTCCTTGACGAATATGTTATTCCAACTTTGGCACAAGCCTCCAGATGTTAGTTAGGAATCTTTTTGCAGGGTGGCTGGACTGAGCAGGGCTGGGTGTGCTGCGGGCCTTTCCTGTCCAGTTTCACTCTCAGTATACATTACCACAGCAATCTGATAAAACCAAGTGGCTGGGCTGTTCCTGAGCAGAGACATGAATCAATTCCAGAGTCAACATTACCACAGAACTATAGGATTACAAAAGTGCAGAAAAAGGGTATTCGGTCCATCCATTCTGCACCAATATTCCGAAAGACCAACACACCCAGGCCCTTTCCTCCAACTTATCCCTGAAACCCCATGCTTTTACCATGGCGAAGCTGCACATTTGGGAGTGTGGAAGGAAACGGTACGGCACGGGCGGCACGGTAGCACAGTGGTTAGCACTGCTGCTTCACAGCTCCAGGGTCCCGGGTTCGATTCCCGGCTCGGGTCACTGTCTGTGTGGAGTTTGCACATTCTCCTTGTGTCTGCATGGGTTTCCTCCGGGTGCTCCGGTTTCCTCCCACAGTCCAAAGATGTGCGGGTTAGGTTGATTGGCCAGGTTAAAAATTGTCCCTTAGAGTCCTGGGATGCGTAGGTTAGAGGGATTAGCGGATAAAATATGTGGGGGTAGGGCCTGGGTGGGATTGTGGTCGGTGCAGACTCGATGGGCCGAATGGCCTCCTTCTGCACTGTAGGGTTTCTATGTTTCTATGAAACTGGTACACCCAACGTTTCCACTTTAATAGAGCAAGAGATACAGAGAAAACACCTCTCTCTAAAAATACCAAAAACAAACTGCCATCAGTTCTCTGCGAAAGCCTAGCTGTGCCCAGTCATATGACCTTGACTGTCAATCAACCTAATCAACCCCACTCTGAAATATCCCAGAGCAAAACACAAAACAACAGAACACGGCATTAATTCAGATCAAAACTTACAATGCAACAGTTAAGATCATACACTGTTTGATATTAAAACAGACACTGACTAATTGTTACACACAGTCCTATATCAGGCCACAAACTGTTTAATATTAACCTAGTAAGTCTCACAACACCAGGTTAAAGTCCAACAAGTTTATTTGGTAGCACAAGCCACAAGCTTTCAGACCGCTGCCCCTTCATCAGGTGAGTGGGAATTCAGTTCACAAACAGGGCATATAAAGATACAAACTCAATTTACAAAGTAATGGCTGGAATGCAAGTCTTTACAGGTAATCAAGTCTGAAAGGTACAGACGATGTGGGTGGAGAGAGGGTTAAGCACAGGTTAAAGAGATGTGTATTGTCTCCAAACAGGACAGTCAGTGAGATTTTGCAAGCCCAAGCAAGTCGTGGGGGTTACAGATAGTGTGACATGAATCCAAGATCCCGGTTGAGGCCATCCTCATGTGTGCGGAACTTGGCTATCAGTGTCTGCTCAGCGACTCTGCGTTGTCGTGTCATGAAGGCCACCTTGGAGAACGCTTACCCGAAGATCAGAGGCCAAATGCCCGTGACCGCTGAAGTGTTCCCCAACAGGAAGAGAACACTCTGGCCTGGTGATTGTCGAGCGGTGTTCATTCATCCATTATCATAGCGTCTGCATGGTCTCCCCAATGTACCATGCCTCGGGACATCCTTTCCTGCAGCGTATCAGGTAGACAACGTTGGCCGAGTTGCAAGAGTATGTACCATGTCCCTGGCAGATGGTGTTCTCACCTGACATGATGGCATCTGTGTCAATGATCCGGGACGTCTTGCAGAGGTTGCTGTGGCAGGTGTCGTGGTCACTGTTCTCCTGAAGGCTGGGTAGTTTGCTGTGGACAATGGTCTGTTTGAGGTTGCGTGGTTGTTTGAAGGCAAGAAGTGGGGGTGTGGGGATGGCCTTGCCGAGATGTTCGTTTTCATCAATGACATGTTGAAGGCTCCGCAGAAGATGTCGTCGCTTCTCCGCTCCGGGGAAGTACTGGACGACGAAGGGTACTCTGTCCACCGTGTCCCGTGTTTGTCTTCTGAGGAGGTCGGTGTGGTTTTTCGCTGTGGTGCGTCGGAACTGTCGATCGATGTGTCGAGCGCCATATCCTGTTCTTATGAGGGCATCTTTCAGCGTCTGGAGGGGTCTGTTGCGATCCTCCTCATCCGAGCAGATCCTGTGTATTCGGATGGCTTGTCCGTAGGGGATGGCTTCTTTTACGTGTTTAGGGTGGAAGCTGGAGAAGTGGAGCATCGTGAGGTTATCCGTGGGCTTGCGGTACAGTGAGGTGCTGAGGTGACTGTCCTCAATGGAGATGCGTGTGTCCAAGAATGCAACCGATTCCGGAGAATAGTCCGTGGTGAGTCTGATGGTGGGATGGAACTTGTTGATGTCATCATATAGTTGTTTCAGTGATTGCTCACCATGAGTCCAAAGGAAGAAAATGTCATCGATGTATCTAGTGTATAGCATCGGTTGAAGGTCCTGTACGGTGAAGAGGTCTTGTTTGAACCTGTGCATGAAGATGTTGGCATATTGAGGTGCGAATTTGGTCTCCATGGCTGTCCCGTGTGTCTGGATGAAGAACTGGTTGATGAAGGTGAAGACATTGTGGCCCAGGATGAAGCGGATGAGTTGTAAAATTGCATCTGGAGATTGGCAGTTGTTGGCATTGAGTACTGAGGCCGTTGCAGCAATGCCATCATCGTGGGGGATGCTGGTGTAGAGTGCCGAGACATCCATTGTGACGAGGAGTGCTCCTGGTTCAACTGCTCCATGTGTGCTGAGTTTCTGTAGGAAGTCCGTAGTGTCGCGGCAAAAGCTGGGGGTTCTTTGTACAATGGGTTTCAAGATGCCCTCGACGTAGCCGGAGAGGTTTTCGCACAGGGTCCCATTGCCCGATACGATGGGACGGCCGGGTGTGTTTGCCTTGTGTATCTTCAGGAGGCAGTAGAGATCTCCAACATGGGGAGTACGTGGGATGAGAGCACGGAGGGTGCTCTGAACGTCTGGATCAAAGGTCTTGATCAGTCTGTTAAGTTGACGGGTGTGTTCTTTGGTCGGATCTGCGGGTAATTGTCTGTAGTGTTCCTCGTTGTTCAGTTGTCGGTACACTTCTTTGCAGTAATCCGTTCTGTTCAGTATGACGATGGCCCCTCCTTTGTCTGCTGGTTTGATGACAATGTTGCGGTTGGTCTTGAGAGCGCGGCTGGCATTGTGTTGTGTTTGGGTGATGTTCGGGGCTGTCTTGTGAGTGCGGCTGATGAATCTGGCATTGAGGCACTGCCTAACGGCTTGGGCATACATGTCAAGTCGAGGGCAGTGGTTTTCCGGAGGGGTCCAATTCGACTCTTTCCTCTTCGGTTGCTGCACCGCGGATCTCTCTGTCGGCTGTTCCGGTTCATTGGCTGTCTCATTGTGTTCGCTGTTGGCCTCTTGGGGTTTGTGGAAGAACTTCTGCAGCCTCATTCGCCTGATGAATTCCTCTGTGTCTGCTGCGAGACTGATGGGGTCTGTTTTGGTGGTGAGGCAGAAATTGAGCCCTCAGCTGAGAACTTCGATTTCATCTGGTTGAAGTGTGTAGTCCGACAAGTTGCCAATGGACTTCCCTGCAGTGGTACTGTTTTCTACTGTGGTACCGGGGGAGGCTTGGTTGCTGCTGGTGGTGATGCCGAGTTTCTCAAGTTTCCTGTTCTTGGTGTGAATGTAGATGTAGACTGATAGCCAAGTCTTCTTACAGTGTTTACCCAAGTCCAACGCCGGCATCTCCACATCATAATATTAACCAAGACACTGACTCAGTGTGTGTTATACGCAGTCCTATACCTGGATACACACTGTTTAATATTAAACTAGACACTGACTCAGCGTGTGTTATACCCAGTCCTATACCAGGACACACATTGTTAAATATTAAACTGGACACTGACTCAGTGTGTGTTAGACCCAGTCCTATACCAGGACACACATTGTTTAATATTAAACTGGACACTGACTCAGTGTGTGTTATACCCAGTCCTATATCAGGACACACATTGTTTAATATTAAACTAGACACTGACTCAGTGTGTGTTATACCCAGTCCTATACCAGGACACACACTGTTTAATATTAAACTAGACACTGACTCAGTGTGTGTTATACCCAGTCCTATACCAGGACACACATTGTTAAATATTAAACTGGACACTGACTCAGTGTGTGTTAGACCCAGTCCTATACCAGGACACACATTGTTTAATATTAAACTGGACACTGACTCAGTGTGTGTTATACCCAGTCCTATACCAGGACACACACTGTTTAATATTAAACTAGACACTGACTCAGTGTGTGTTATACCCAGTCCTATACCTGGATACACACTGTTTAATATTAAACTAGACACTGACTCAGTGTGTGTTATACCCAGTCCTATACCAGGACACACACTGTTTAATATTAAACTAGACACTGACTCAGCGTGTGTTATACCCAGTCCTATACCAGGACACACACTGTTTAATATTAAACTAGACACTGACTCAGTGTGTTTTATACCCAGTCCTATACCTGGATACACACTGTTTAATATTAAACTAGACACTGACTCAGCGTGTGTTATACCCAGTCCTATACCAGGACACACATTGTTAAATATTAAACTGGACACTGACTCAGTGCGTGTTATACCCAGTCCTATACCAGGACACACATTGTTTAATATTAAACTGGACACTGACTCAGTGTGTGTTATACCCAGTCCTATATCAGGACACACATTGTTTAATATTAAACTAGACACTGACTCAGTGTGTTTTATACCCAGTCCTATACCAGGACACACACTGTTTAATATTAAACTAGACACTGACTCAGTGTGTGTTATACCCAGTCCTATACCAGGACACACACTGTTTAATATTGAACTAGACACTGACTCAGTGTGTGTTATACCCAGTCCTATATCAGGACACACATTGTTTAATATTAAACTGGACACTGACTCAGTGTGTGTTATACCCAGTCCTATATCAGGACACACATTGTTTAATATTAAACTAGACACTGACTCAGTGTGTTTTATACCCAGTCCTATACCAGGACACACACTGTTTAATATTAAACTGGACACTGACTCAGTGTGTTTTATACCCAGTCCTATACCAGGACACACACTGTTTAATATTAAACTGGACACTGACTCAGTGTGTGTTATACCCAGTCCTATACCAGGACACACACTGTTTAATATTAAACTAGACACTGACTCAGTGTGTGTTATACCCAGTCCTATACCAGGACACACACTGTTTAATATTAAACTAGACACTGACTCAGTGTGTGTTATACCCAGTCCTATACCAGGACACACACTGTTTAATATTAAACTGGACACTGACTCAGTGTGTGTTATACCCAGTCCTATACCAGGACACACACTGTTTAATATTAAACTGGACACTGACTCAGTGTGTGTTATACCCAGTCCTGTACGAGAACAGACACTGTTCATTTTGGTCGGACAAATTTAAGTGTGGATTACAGGGTCAAAGGTAGGCTTCTGAAGACTGTGGAGGAACAGAGAGATCTTGGGGTCCATATCCACAGATCTCTGAAGGTTGCCACTCAAGTGGATAGAGCTGTGAAGAAGGCCTATAGTATGTTAGCTTTTATTAACAGGGGGTTGGAGTTTAAGAGCCGTGGGGTTATGCTGCAACTGTACAGGACCTTGGTGAGACCACATTTGGAATATTGTGTGCAGTACTGGTCACCTCACTATAAGAAAGATGTGGAAGGGCTTGAAAGAGTGCAGAGGAGATTTACCAGGATGCTGCCTGGTTTGGAGGGTAGGTCTTATGAGGAAAGGTTGAGGGAGCTAGGGCTGTTCTCTCTGGAGCAGAGGAGATTGAGGGGAGACTTAATAGAGGTTTATAAAATGATGAAGGGGATAGATAGAGTGAACGCTCAAAGACTATTTCCTCAAGTGGATGGAGCTATTACAAGGGGGCATAACTATAGGGTTCATGGTGGGAGATATAGGAAGGATGTCCGAGGTAGGTTCTTTACTCAGAGAGTGGTTGAGGTGGGGAATGGACTGCCTGCAGTGATAGTGGAGTCAGACACTTTAGGAACATTTAAGCGGTTATTGGATAGGCACATGGAGCACACCAGGATGATAGGGAGTGGGATAGATTGATCTTGGTTTCAGATAAAGCTCGGCACAACATCGAGGGCCGAAGGGCCTGTTCTGTGCTGTACTGTTCTATGTTCTATGTTCTAAACCAGACACTGACTCAGTGTGTGTTATACCCAGTCCTATACCAGGACACACACTGTTTAATATTGAACTAGACACTGACTCAGTGTGTGTTATACCCAGTCCTATACCAGGACACACACTGTTTAATATTGAACTAGACACTGACTCAGTGTGTGTTATACCCAGTCCTATACCAGGACACACATTGTTTAATATTAAACTAGACACTGACTCAGTGTGTGTTATACCCAGTCCTATACCAGGACACACACTGTTTAATATTGAACTAGACACTGACTCAGTGTGTGTTATACCCAGTCCTATACCAGGACACACACTGTTTAATATTGAACTAGACACTGACTCAGTGTGTGTTATACCCAGTCCTATACCAGGACACACACTGTTTAATATTGAACTAGACACTGACTCAGTGTGTGTTATACCCAGTCCTATACCAGGACACACACTGTTTAATATTGAACTAGACACTGACTCAGTGTGTGTTATACCCAGTCCTATACCAGGACACACATTGTTTAATATTAAACTAGACACTGACTCAGTGTGTGTTATACCCAGTCCTATACCAGGACACACACTGTTTAATATTGAACTAGACACTGACTCAGTGTGTGTTATACCCAGTCCTATACCAGGACACACACTGTTTAATATTGAACTAGACACTGACTCAGTGTGTGTTATACCCAGTCCTATACCAGGACACACACTGTTTAATATTGAACTAGACACTGACTCAGTGTGTGTTATACCCAGTCCTATACCAGGACACACACTGTTTAATATTGAACTAGACACTGACTCAGTGTGTGTTATACCCAGTCCTATACCAGGACACACACTGTTTAATATTAAACTAGACACTGACTCAGTGTGTGTTATACCCAGTCCTATACCAGGACACACACTGTTTAATATTGAACTAGACACTGACTCAGTGTGTGTTATACCCAGTCCTATACCAGGACACACACTGTTTAATATTGAACTAGACACTGACTCAGTGTGTGTTATACCCAGTCCTATACCAGGACACACACTGTTTAATATTAAACTAGACACTGACTCAGTGTGTGTTATACCCAGTCCTATACCAGGACACACATTGTTTAATATTAAACTAGACACTGACTCAGTGTGTGTTATACCCAGTCCTATACCAGGACACACACTGTTTAATATTGAACTAGACACTGACTCAGTGTGTGTTATACCCAGTCCTATACCAGGACACACACTGTTTAATATTGAACTAGACACTGACTCAGTGTGTGTTATACCCAGTCCTATACCAGGACACACACTGTTTAATATTGAACTAGACACTGACTCAGTGTGTGTTATACCCAGTCCTATACCAGGACACACACTGTTTAATATTGAACTAGACACTGACTCAGTGTGTGTTATACCCAGTCCTATACCAGGACACACACTGTTTAATATTAAACTAGACACTGACTCAGTGTGTGTTATACCCAGTCCTATACCAGGACACACACTGTTTAATATTGAACTAGACACTGACTCAGTGTGTGTTATACCCAGTCCTATACCAGGACACACACTGTTTAATATTGAACTAGACACTGACTCAGTGTGTGTTATACCCAGTCCTATACCAGGACACACACTGTTTAATATTAAACTAGACACTGACTCAGTGTGTGTTATACCCAGTCCTATACCAGGACACACACTGTTTAATATTAAACTAGACACTGACTCAGTGTGTGTTATACCCAGTCCTATACCAGGACACACACTGTTTAATATTAAACTAGACACTGACTCAGTGTGTGTTATACCCAGTCCTATACCAGGACACACACTGTTTAATATTAAACTAGACACTGGATCAGTGTGTGTTATACCCAGTCCTATACCAGGACACACACTGTTTAATATTAAACTAGACACTGACTCAGTGTGTGTTATACCCAGTCCTATACCAGGACACACACTGTTTAATATTAAACTGGACACTGACTCAGTGTGTGTTATACCCAGTCCTATACCAGGACACACACTGTTTAATATTAAACTAGACACTGACTCAGTGTGTGTTATACCCAGTCCTATACCAGGACACACACTGTTTAATATTAAACTAGACACTGACTCAGTGTGTGTTATACCCAGTCCTGTACGAGAACAGACACTGTTCATTTTGTTCGGACAAATTTAAATGTGGATTACAGGGTGAAAGGTAGGCTTCTGAAGACTGTGGAGGAACAGAGAGATCTTGGGGTCCATATCCACAGATCTCTGAAGGTTGCCACTCAAGTGGATAGAGCTGTGAAGAAGGCCTATAGTGTGTTAGCTTTTATTAACAGGGGGTTGGAGTTTAAGAGCCGTGGGGTTATGCTGCAACTGTACAGGACCTTGGTGAGACCATATTTGGAATATTGTGTGCAGTTCTGGTCACCTCACTATAAGAAGGATATGGAAGGGCTGGAAAGAGTGCAGAGGAGATTTACCAGGATGCTGCCTGGTTTGGAGGGTAGGTCTTATGAGGAAAGGTTGAGGGAGCTAGGGCTGTTCTCTCTGGAGCGGAGGAGGTTGAGGGAAACTTAATAGAGGTTTATAAAATGATGAAGGGGATAGCTAGAGTGAACGCTCAAAGACTATTTCCTCAAGTGGATGGAGCTATTACAAGGGGGCATAACTATAGGGTTCATGGTGGGAGATATAGGAAGGATGTCCGAGGTAGGTTCTTTACTCAGAGAGTGGTTGAGGTGGGGAATGGACTGCCTGCAGTGATAGTGGAGTCAGACACTTTAGGAACATTTAAGCAGTTATTGGATAGGCACATGGAGCACACCAGGATGATAGGGAGTGGGATAGATTGATCTTGGTTTCAGATAAAGCTCGGCACAACATCGAGGGCCGAAGGGCCTGTTCTGTGCTGTACTGTCCTATGTTCTATGTTCTAAACCAGACACTGACTCAGTGTGTGTTATACCCAGTCCTATACCAGGACACACTGTTTAATATTAAACTGGACACTGACTCAGTGTGTGTTATACCCAGTCCTATACCAGGCACACACTGTTTAATATTAAACTGGACACTGACTCAGTGTGTGTTATACCCAGTCCTATACCAGGCACACACTGTTTAATATTGAACTAGACACTGACTCAGTGTGTGTTATACCCAGTCCTATACCAGGACACACACTGTTTAATATTGAACTAGACACTGACTCAGTGTGTGTTATACCCAGTCCTATACCAGGACACACACTGTTTAATATTGAACTAGACACTGACTCAGTGTGTGTTATACCCAGTCCTATACCAGGACACACACTGTTTAATATTGAACTAGACACTGACTCAGTGTGTGTTATACCCAGTCCTATACCAGGACACACACTGTTTAATATTGAACTAGACACTGACTCAGTGTGTGTTATACCCAGTCCTATACCAGGACACACACTGTTTAATATTGAACTAGACACTGACTCAGTGTGTGTTATACCCAGTCCTATACCAGGACACACACTGTTTAATATTAAACTAGACACTGACTCAGTGTGTGTTATACCCAGTCCTATACCAGGACACACATTGTTTAATATTAAACTAGACACTGACTCAGTGTGTGTTATACCCAGTCCTATACCAGGACACACACTGTTTAATATTGAACTAGACACTGACTCAGTGTGTGTTATACCCAGTCCTATACCAGGACACACACTGTTTAATATTGAACTAGACACTGACTCAGTGTGTGTTATACCCAGTCCTATACCAGGACACACACTGTTTAATATTGAACTAGACACTGACTCAGTGTGTGTTATACCCAGTCCTATACCAGGACACACACTGTTTAATATTGAACTAGACACTGACTCAGTGTGTGTTATACCCAGTCCTATACCAGGACACACACTGTTTAATATTAAACTAGACACTGACTCAGTGTGTGTTATACCCAGTCCTATACCAGGACACACACTGTTTAATATTGAACTAGACACTGACTCAGTGTGTGTTATACCCAGTCCTATACCAGGACACACACTGTTTAATATTGAACTAGACACTGACTCAGTGTGTGTTATACCCAGTCCTATACCAGGACACACACTGTTTAATATTAAACTAGACACTGACTCAGTGTGTGTTATACCCAGTCCTATACCAGGACACACACTGTTTAATATTAAACTAGACACTGACTCAGTGTGTGTTATACCCAGTCCTATACCAGGACACACACTGTTTAATATTAAACTAGACACTGACTCAGTGTGTGTTATACCCAGTCCTATACCAGGACACACACTGTTTAATATTAAACTAGACACTGGATCAGTGTGTGTTATACCCAGTCCTATACCAGGACACACACTGTTTAATATTAAACTAGACACTGACTCAGTGTGTGTTATACCCAGTCCTATACCAGGACACACACTGTTTAATATTAAACTGGACACTGACTCAGTGTGTGTTATACCCAGTCCTATACCAGGACACACACTGTTTAATATTAAACTAGACACTGACTCAGTGTGTGTTATACCCAGTCCTATACCAGGACACACACTGTTTAATATTAAACTAGACACTGACTCAGTGTGTGTTATACCCAGTCCTGTACGAGAACAGACACTGTTCATTTTGTTCGGACAAATTTAAATGTGGATTACAGGGTGAAAGGTAGGCTTCTGAAGACTGTGGAGGAACAGAGAGATCTTGGGGTCCATATCCACAGATCTCTGAAGGTTGCCACTCAAGTGGATAGAGCTGTGAAGAAGGCCTATAGTGTGTTAGCTTTTATTAACAGGGGGTTGGAGTTTAAGAGCCGTGGGGTTATGCTGCAACTGTACAGGACCTTGGTGAGACCATATTTGGAATATTGTGTGCAGTTCTGGTCACCTCACTATAAGAAGGATATGGAAGGGCTGGAAAGAGTGCAGAGGAGATTTACCAGGATGCTGCCTGGTTTGGAGGGTAGGTCTTATGAGGAAAGGTTGAGGGAGCTAGGGCTGTTCTCTCTGGAGCGGAGGAGGTTGAGGGAAACTTAATAGAGGTTTATAAAATGATGAAGGGGATAGCTAGAGTGAACGCTCAAAGACTATTTCCTCAAGTGGATGGAGCTATTACAAGGGGGCATAACTATAGGGTTCATGGTGGGAGATATAGGAAGGATGTCCGAGGTAGGTTCTTTACTCAGAGAGTGGTTGAGGTGGGGAATGGACTGCCTGCAGTGATAGTGGAGTCAGACACTTTAGGAACATTTAAGCAGTTATTGGATAGGCACATGGAGCACACCAGGATGATAGGGAGTGGGATAGATTGATCTTGGTTTCAGATAAAGCTCGGCACAACATCGAGGGCCGAAGGGCCTGTTCTGTGCTGTACTGTCCTATGTTCTATGTTCTAAACCAGACACTGACTCAGTGTGTGTTATACCCAGTCCTATACCAGGACACACACTGTTTAATATTAAACTGGACACTGACTCAGTGTGTGTTATACCCAGTCCTATACCAGGCACACACTGTTTAATATTAAACTGGACACTGACTCAGTGTGTGTTATACCCAGTCCTATACCAGGCACACACTGTTTAATATTGAACTAGACACTGACTCAGTGTGTGTTATACCCAGTCCTATACCAGGACACACACTGTTTAATATTGAACTAGACACTGACTCAGTGTGTGTTATACCCAGTCCTATACCAGGACACACACTGTTTAATATTGAACTAGACACTGACTCAGTGTGTGTTATACCCAGTCCTATACCAGGACACACACTGTTTAATATTGAACTAGACACTGACTCAGTGTGTGTTATACCCAGTCCTATACCAGGACACACACTGTTTAATATTGAACTAGACATTGACTCAGTGTGTGTTCTACCCAGTCCTATACCAGGACACACACTGTTTAATATTGAACTAGACACTGACTCAGTGTGTGTTATACCCAGTCCTATACCAGGACACACACTGTTTAATATTGAACTAGACACTGACTCAGTGTGTGTTCTACCCAGTCCTATACCAGGACACACACTGTTTAATATTGAACTAGACACTGACTCAGTGTGTGTTATACCCAGTCCTATACCAGGACACACACTGTTTAATATTAAACTAGACACTGACTCAGTGTGTGTTATACCCAGTCCTATACCAGGACACACACTGTTTAATATTGAACTAGACACTGACTCAGTGTGTGTTATACCCAGTCCTATACCAGGACACACACTGTTTAATATTGAACTAGACACTGACTCAGTGTGTGTTATACCCAGTCCTATACCAGGACACACACTGTTTAATATTAAACTAGACACTGACTCAGTGTGTGTTATACCCAGTCCTATACCAGGACACACACTGTTTAATATTAAACTAGACACTGACTCAGTGTGTGTTATACCCAGTCCTATACCAGGACACACACTGTTTAATATTAAACTAGACACTGACTCAGTGTGTGTTATACCCAGTCCTATACCAGGACACACACTGTTTAATATTAAACTAGACACTGGATCAGTGTGTGTTATACCCAGTCCTATACCAGGACACACACTGTTTAATATTAAACTAGACACTGACTCAGTGTGTGTTATACCCAGTCCTATACCAGGACACACACTGTTTAATATTAAACTGGACACTGACTCAGTGTGTGTTATACCCAGTCCTATACCAGGACACACACTGTTTAATATTAAACTAGACACTGACTCAGTGTGTGTTATACCCAGTCCTATACCAGGACACACACTGTTTAATATTAAACTAGACACTGACTCAGTGTGTGTTATACCCAGTCCTGTACGAGAACAGACACTGTTCATTTTGTTCGGACAAATTTAAATGTGGATTACAGGGTGAAAGGTAGGCTTCTGAAGACTGTGGAGGAACAGAGAGATCTTGGGGTCCATATCCACAGATCTCTGAAGGTTGCCACTCAAGTGGATAGAGCTGTGAAGAAGGCCTATAGTGTGTTAGCTTTTATTAACAGGGGGTTGGAGTTTAAGAGCCGTGGGGTTATGCTGCAACTGTACAGGACCTTGGTGAGACCATATTTGGAATATTGTGTGCAGTTCTGGTCACCTCACTATAAGAAGGATATGGAAGGGCTGGAAAGAGTGCAGAGGAGATTTACCAGGATGCTGCCTGGTTTGGAGGGTAGGTCTTATGAGGAAAGGTTGAGGGAGCTAGGGCTGTTCTCTCTGGAGCGGAGGAGGTTGAGGGAAACTTAATAGAGGTTTATAAAATGATGAAGGGGATAGCTAGAGTGAACGCTCAAAGACTATTTCCTCAAGTGGATGGAGCTATTACAAGGGGGCATAACTATAGGGTTCATGGTGGGAGATATAGGAAGGATGTCCGAGGTAGGTTCTTTACTCAGAGAGTGGTTGAGGTGGGGAATGGACTGCCTGCAGTGATAGTGGAGTCAGACACTTTAGGAACATTTAAGCAGTTATTGGATAGGCACATGGAGCACACCAGGATGATAGGGAGTGGGATAGATTGATCTTGGTTTCAGATAAAGCTCGGCACAACATCGAGGGCCGAAGGGCCTGTTCTGTGCTGTACTGTCCTATGTTCTATGTTCTAAACCAGACACTGACTCAGTGTGTGTTATACCCAGTCCTATACCAGGCACACACTGTTTAATATTAAACTGGACACTGACTCAGTGTGTGTTATACCCAGTCCTATACCAGGACACACACTGTTTAATATTAAACTAGACACTGACTCAGTGTGTGTTATACCCAGTCCTATACCAGGACACACACTGTTTAATATTGAACTAGACACTGACTCAGTGTGTGTTATACCCAGTCCTATACCAGGACACACACTGTTTAATATTAAACTAGACACTGGATCAGTGTGTGTTATACCCAGTCCTTTACCAGGACACACACTGTTTAATATTAAACTGGACACTGGATCAGTGTGTGTTATACCCAGTCCTATACCAGGACACACACTGTTTAATATTGAACTAGACACTGACTCAGTGTGTGTTATACCCAGTCCTATACCAGGACACACACTGTTTAATATTGAACTAGACACTGACTCAGTGTGTGTTATACCCAGTCCTATACCAGGACACACACTGTTTAATATTGAACTAGACACTGACTCAGTGTGTGTTATACCCAGTCCTATACCAGGACACACACTGTTTAATATTGAACTAGACACTGACTCAGTGTGTGTTATACCCAGTCCTATACCAGGACACACACTGTTTAATATTGAACTAGACACTGACTCAGTGTGTGTTATACCCAGTCCTATACCAGGACACACACTGTTTAATATTGAACTAGACACTGACTCAGTGTGTGTTATACCCAGTCCTATACCAGGACACACACTGTTTAATATTGAACTAGACACTGACTCAGTGTGTGTTATACCCAGTCCTATACCAGGACACACACTGTTTAATATTAAACTAGACACTGGATCAGTGTGTGTTATACCCAGTCCTTTACCAGGACACACACTGTTTAATATTAAACTGGACACTGGATCAGTGTGTGTTATACCCAGTCCTATACCAGGACACACACTGTTTAATATTGAACTAGACACTGACTCAGTGTGTGTTATACCCAGTCCTATACCAGGACACACACTGTTTAATATTGAACTAGACACTGACTCAGTGTGTGTTATACCCAGTCCTATACCAGGACACACACTGTTTAATATTGAACTAGACACTGACTCAGTGTGTGTTATACCCAGTCCTATACCAGGACACACACTGTTTAATATTAAACTAGACACTGGATCAGTGTGTGTTATACCCAGTCCTTTACCAGGACACACACTGTTTAATATTAAACTGGACACTGGATCAGTGTGTGTTATACCCAGTCCTATACCAGGACACACACTGTTTAATATTAAACTAGACACTGACTCAGTGTGTGTTATACCCAGTCCTATACCAGGACACACACTGTTTAATATTAAACTAGACACTGACTCAGTGTGTGTTATACCCAGTCCAATACCAGGACACACATTGTTTAATATTAAACTAGACACTGACTCAGTGTGTGTTATACCCAGTCCTATACCAGGACACACACTGTTTAATATTAAACTGGACACTGAGTCAGTGTGTGTTACCCAGTCCTATACCAGGACACACATTGTTTAATATTAAACTGGACACTGACTCAGTGTGTGTTATACCCAGTCCTATACCAGGACACACATTGTTAAATATTAAACTAGACACTGACTCAGTGTGTGTTATACCCAGTCCTGTACGAGAACAGACACTGTTCATTTTGGTCGGACAAATTTAAATGTGGATTACAGGGTGAAAGGTAGGCTTCTGAAGACTGTGGAGGAACAGAGAGATCTTGGGGTCCATATCCACAGATCTCTGAAGGTTGCCACTCAAGTGGATAGAGCTGTGAAGAAGGCCTATAGTGTGTTAGCTTTTATTAACAGGGGGTTGGAGTTTAAGAGCCGTGGGGTTATGCTGCAACTGTACAGGACCTTGGTGAGACCATATTTGGAATATTGTGTGCAGTTCTGGTCACCTCACTATAAGAAGGATATGGAAGGGCTGGAAAGAGTGCAGAGGAGATTTACCAGGATGCTGCCTGGTTTGGAGGGTAGGTCTTATGAGGAAAGGTTGAGGGAGCTAGGGCTGTTCTCTCTGGAGCGGAGGAGGTTGAGGGAAACTTAATAGAGGTTTATAAAATGATGAAGGGGATAGCTAGAGTGAACGCTCAAAGACTATTTCCTCAAGTGGATGGAGCTATTACAAGGGGGCATAACTATAGGGTTCATGGTGGGAGATATAGGAAGGATGTCCGAGGTAGGTTCTTTACTCAGAGAGTGGTTGAGGTGGGGAATGGACTGCCTGCAGTGATAGTGGAGTCAGACACTTTAGGAACATTTAAGCAGTTATTGGATAGGCACATGGAGCACACCAGGATGATAGGGAGTGGGATAGATTGATCTTGGTTTCAGATAAAGCTCGGCACAACATCGAGGGCCGAAGGGCCTGTTCTGTGCTGTACTGTCCTATGTTCTATGTTCTAAACCAGACACTGACTCAGTGTGTGTTATACCCAGTCCTATACCAGGACACACACTGTTTAATATTAAACTAGACACTGGATCAGTGTGTGTTATACCCAGTCCTTTACCAGGACACACACTGTTTAATATTAAACTGGACACTGGATCAGTGTGTGTTATACCCAGTCCTATACCAGGACACACACTGTTTAATATTGAACTAGACACTGACTCAGTGTGTGTTATACCCAGTCCTATACCAGGACACACACTGTTTAATATTGAACTAGACACTGACTCAGTGTGTGTTATACCCAGTCCTATACCAGGACACACACTGTTTAATATTGAACTAGACACTGACTCAGTGTGTGTTGTACCCAGTCCTATACCAGGACACACACTGTTTAATATTGAACTAGACACTGACTCAGTGTGTGTTATACCCAGTCCTATACCAGGACACACACTGTTTAATATTGAACTAGACACTGACTCAGTGTGTGTTATACCCAGTCCTATACCAGGACACACACTGTTTAATATTGAACTAGACACTGACTCAGTGTGTGTTATACCCAGTCCTATACCAGGACACACACTGTTTAATATTGAACTAGACACTGACTCAGTGTGTGTTATACCCAGTCCTATACCAGGACACACACTGTTTAATATTAAACTAGACACTGGATCAGTGTGTGTTATACCCAGTCCTTTACCAGGACACACACTGTTTAATATTAAACTGGACACTGGATCAGTGTGTGTTATACCCAGTCCTATACCAGGACACACACTGTTTAATATTGAACTAGACACTGACTCAGTGTGTGTTATACCCAGTCCTATACCAGGACACACACTGTTTAATATTGAACTAGACACTGACTCAGTGTGTGTTATACCCAGTCCTATACCAGGACACACACTGTTTAATATTGAACTAGACACTGACTCAGTGTGTGTTATACCCAGTCCTATACCAGGACACACACTGTTTAATATTAAACTAGACACTGGATCAGTGTGTGTTATACCCAGTCCTTTACCAGGACACACACTGTTTAATATTAAACTGGACACTGGATCAGTGTGTGTTATACCCAGTCCTATACCAGGACACACACTGTTTAATATTAAACTAGACACTGACTCAGTGTGTGTTATACCCAGTCCTATACCAGGACACACACTGTTTAATATTAAACTAGACACTGACTCAGTGTGTGTTATACCCAGTCCAATACCAGGACACACATTGTTTAATATTAAACTAGACACTGACTCAGTGTGTGTTATACCCAGTCCTATACCAGGACACACACTGTTTAATATTAAACTGGACACTGAGTCAGTGTGTGTTATCCAGTCCTATACCAGGACACACATTGTTTAATATTAAACTGGACACTGACTCAGTGTGTGTTATACCCAGTCCTATACCAGGACACACATTGTTAAATATTAAACTAGACACTGACTCAGTGTGTGTTATACCCAGTCCTACACCAGGACACGCACTGTTTAATATTAAACTAGACACTGGATCAGTGTGTGTTATACCCAGTCCTATACCAGGACACACATTGTTTAATATTAAACTGGACACTGACTCAGTGTGTGTTATACCCAGTCCTATACCAGGACACACATTGTTTAATATTAAACTGGACACTGACTCAGTGTGTGTTATACCCAGTCCTATATCAGGACACACACTGTTTAATATTAAACTGGACACTGAGTCAGTGTGTGTTACCCAGTCCTATACCAGGACACACATTGTTTAATATTAAACTGGACACTGACTCAGTGTGTGTTATACCCAGTCCTATACCAGGACACACATTGTTAAATATTAAACTAGACACTGACTCAGTGTGTGTTATACCCAGTCCTACACCAGGACACGCACTGTTTAATATTAAACTAGACACTGGATCAGTGTGTGTTATACCCAGTCCTATACCAGGACACACATTGTTTAATATTAAACTGGACACTGACTCAGTGTGTGTTATACCCAGTCCTATACCAGGACACACACTGTTTAATATTAAACTAGACACTGACTCAGTGTGTGTTATACCCAGTCCTATACCAGGACACACATTGTTTAATATTAAACTAGACACTGACTCAGTGTGTGTTATACCCAGTCCTATACCAGGACACACACTGTTTAATATTAAACTGGACACTGACTCAGTGTGTGTTATACCCAGTCCTATACCAGGACACACACTGTTTAATATTAAACTGGAGACTGGATCAGTGTGTGTTATACCCAGTCCCATACCAGGCACACACTGTTTAATATTAAACTGGACACTGACTCAGTGTGTGTTACCCAGTCCTATACCAGGACACACATTGTTTAATATTAAACTGGACACTGACTCAGTGTGTGTTATACCCAGTCCTATACCAGGACACACATTGTTAAATATTAAACTAGACACTGACTCAGTGTGTGTTATACCCAGTCCTATACCAGGACACACACTGTTTAATATTAAACTAGACACTGACTCAGTGTGTGTTATACCCAGTCCTATACCAGGACACACACTGTTTAATATTAAACTAGACACTGACTCAGTGTGTGTTATACCCAGTCCTATACCAGGACACACACTGTTTAATATTAAACTGGACACTGGATCAGTGTGTGTTATACCCAGTCCTATACCAGGACACACACTGTTTAATATTAAACTGGACACTGGATCAGTGTGTGTTATACCCAGTCCTATACCAGGACACACACTGTTTAATATTAAACTGGACACTGGATCAGTGTGTGTTATACCCAGTCCTATACCAGGACACACACTGTTTAATATTAAACTGGACACTGACTCAGTGTGTGTTATACCCAAACCTTCCCTGGATGACTTGCTGCTCTGCCTATCCTCCATGCTTTACTCATTAAGATTCTCTCAGCATTCCTGAACTCCCAAATCCCAGGTCAACCTGAGCATTGAACCTGCATCTCGGAGCGGAAATATCATCTGCAGCATTTGGAATTCGTTGGAATCTTTATCGTAACCCATGTCTTGTCTGCGGGAGTGGAAGATGTTAGGGGACATGGGCAGAGCAGAGACACACAGAGACGGACATACCCGTCCATCACTGCAGATACTTGCAGTCTGCAATGAAAAGAGGAAGGGCTGGATCAACTCAGCATGTCTGGCAGCTTCTGTGGAGAGAGAGAGAGAGACATAGTTAATGGGCCACCTCACATTAAGTTGATCTTTCTCTACATCCGAGCTATGACTGTAACACCACATTGTGCACTCTCTTCTTTCGTTCTCTATGAACGGTATGCTTTGTCTGTATAGGGCGAAGGAAAAAATACTTTTCGCTGCATACTAATACATGTGACAAGAATAAATCAAATCAAATCAAATCAAACATTGCGAGTCTGCATGAATGCCTGCAGGACCGATACAGGCACACAGGGACTGACACAAACAGGTGCGCACTGAAACAGACCAACATTAACAGACTGTTGGACTGGTACAGACAGAGACAAACTGAAACAGACCAACACAAACAGAAGCAGACAGGCAGACTCAGGCAGCAAGAGACAGCGAGAGAGAGGCAGACCCAGACATGGACAGCCACAGACTAATGTTAGCAGAGAATGATAGGTGGAGACAGGGACAGAGAGATGCAGATAGACACTGAGACAAAAGACTGGCATCGGCAAAAATGGTGAAAGACAGTCACAGGCAAACACAGACTGACGAATCACAGACTCGGTAGAGGGGGTGACACATGTTGATACATCAGCTTTCGCATTCCAGAGCTGAGGCAGGCTGGTGCGGATATGAGGCAGCTGTTCGCAAGGTCATAGGATGTGCTGTTGGTAACAATGCTAGCCAGTCCCTCAGCAACAATAGGGTCGTAAAGAGTACCTTTGGTACATTGGCCTTTATAAATCGGAGTATCGAGTATAAAAGTTGGAGTGTTATGGTAAGGTTATATAAGGCATTGGTGAGGCCGAATTTGGAGTATTGTGTACAGTTTTGGTCACCTAGTTACAGGAAGGATGTAAATAAGATTGAAAGAGTGCAGAGAAGGTTCACAAGGATGTTGCCGGGACTTGAGAAGCTGAGTTACAGAGAGAGATTGAATAGGTTGGGACTTTATTCCCAGGAGCGTAGAAGATTGAGGGGAGATTTGATAGAGGTGTATAAGATTTTGATGGGTATAGATAGAGTGAATGCAAGCAGGCTTTTTCCGCTGAGGCTAGGGGAGAAAAAAACCAGAGGGCATGGGTTAAGGGTGAAAGGAGAAAAGTTTAAAGGGAATATTAGGGGGGGCTTCTTCACGCAGAGAGTGGTGGGAGTGTGGAATGAGCTGCCGGATAAAGTGGTAAATGCGGGGTCACTTTTAACATTTAAGAAAAACTTGGATGGGTTCATGGATGAGAGGGGTGTGGAGGGATATGGTCCAAGTGCAGGTCAGTGGGACTAGGCATAAAATGGTTCGGCACAGACAAGAAGGGCCAAAAGGCCTGTTTCTGAGCTGTAATTTTCTATGGTTCTATGGTTCTATACTGCCCAGTGTCAGAGTAATAATGCTGGCTGATCCCTCAGTAACAACACTGCCCAGTGTCAGAGGAACAATACTGCCCAGTGTCTGAGTAACAATACTGCCCAGTGTCAGAGTAATAATGCTGGCTGATCTCCCAGTAACAATACTGTCCAGTGTCTGAGTAATAATGCTGGCCAATCATTCAGTAACAATACTGCCCAGTGCCTGAGTAACAACACTGCTCAGTGCCTGAATAACAGTACTGCCCAGTGTCAGAGTAATAATGCTGGCTGATCCCTCAGTAACAATACTGCCCTGCGTCTGAGTAACAATACTGCCCAGTGTCAGAGTAACAATACTGTCCAGTGCCAGAGTAACAATACTGTCCGGTGTCAGAGTAACAATACTGCCCAGTGTCTGAGTAACAATACTGCCCAGTGTCTGAGTAACAATACTGCCCAGTGTCTGAGTAACAATGCTGGCCAATCCCTCAGTAACAATACTGCCCAGTGTCAGAGTAACAATACTGCCCAGTGTCAGAGTAACAATACTGTGTCAGAGTAACAATACTGCCCAGTGTCTGAGTAACAATGCTGGCCAATCCCTCAGTAACAATACTGCCCAGTGTCAGAGTAACAATACTGCCCAGTGCCAGAGTAACAATACTGTCCAGTGTCAGAGTTACAATACTGCCCAGGTCTGAGTAACAATACTGCCCAGTGTCAGAGTAACAATACTGCCCAGTGTCTGAGTAACAAGATTGCCCAGTGTCAGAGTAACAACACTGGCTGATCTCTCAGGAACAATACTGCCCAGTGTCAGAGTAACAATACTGGCTGTAACTTGTATCAACTCTAAATACGAGGTGGATAGTCTTGAAAATGTTAACCCTCTTTGTTGGGATCTGACTGTGCACAGTCTGTGTGTAATGAGAGTCAGTGTGCGAAAGGGTTAATCACTGTTTTGTGATCTAACTGTGCCCAGTTTGTGTGTGATGGGGGTGAGTGTGTGAAAGAGTTAATCACTGTGTTGGAATCTGACTGTGCTCAGTCTGTGTGTGATGGGGAGTGTGAGAAAATGTTAATCCAGTGTGTTAGGATCTTATCGTGCAGAGTCTGCGTGTAATGGGAGTCAGAGTGTGAAAGGGTAAATCACTGTGTTGTGATCTAATGGTGCCCTGTCTGTGTGTGATGGGAACGGGGGCTGTTAAAGGGTTAATCCACATATTGGGATCTGACTGTGCCCAGTCAGTGTGTGAAGGGAGTCAGTGTGTGAAAGGGTTAATCACTGTGTTGGAATCTGCCTGTACCCAGTCAGTGTGATGGGAGTCAGTGTGTGAAAGGGTTAATCCAGTAGCAGTGGCTCGTGCTGTCCTGGCTGCTGACTATGGAAGCTGGAAGTGGGACAGGGGTTAAAGGCCGAGAGTGTTTACTTTTTGTCAGGGGATTAAAGGCTGGGGTTAAACACGCCTGGGAGCTCCCTGCATCGTGTGCCTGTCAGACGCCTGCTGCTCATTGAGGTACCCCTGCTGTCTGAGAGTTGGCCGTGTCCACAGAGACCTGGCACACAGCGACCCCTCCTGGTCCCATCTCCACCTCTCCGTAAACCCAGAGGCAGAAATACAAACTCCATTCACTGAGGAGCGAGAGAACTGAGCGCAAAAGACAGAAGTCAACTGGTTTTGTTAGCCATGGTTCAGTCTCAGCTCAAGGTCCGAACATCGAGGGTGAAAGTCACACACCAGAGATTTGGACACGGGATCAATGCTGCACTGTCAGAGCGACAGTACTGAGGGAGTGCTGCACTGTCAGAGGGTCAGTGCTGAGCGAGTGCTGCACTGTCAGAGCGACAGTACTGAGGGAGTGCTGCACTGTCAGAGGGTCAGTACTGAGGGAGTGCTGCACTGTCAGAGGGTCAGTACTGAGGGAGTGCTGCACTGTCAGAGGGTCAGTACTGAGGGAGTGCTGCATTGTCAGAGGGTCAGTACTGAGGGAGTGCTGCACTGTCAGAGGATCAGTGCTGAGGGAGTGCTGCACTTTCAGAGTGTCAGTACTGAGGGAGTGCCGCACTGTCAGAGGATCAGTGCTGAGGGAGTGCTGCATTGTCAGAGGGTCAGTACTGAGGGAGTGCCGCACTGTCAGAAGATCAGTGCTGAGGGAGTATTGCATTGTCAGAGGGTCAGTACTGAGGGAGTGCTGCGCTGTCAGAAGGTCAGTACTGAGGGAGTGCTGCACTGACAGAGGGTCAGAGCTGAGGGAGTGCTGCACTGACAGAGGGTCAGAGCTGAGGGAGTGCTGCACTGTTAGAGGGTCAGTACTGAGGGAGTGCTGCACTGTCAGGGGGTCAGTACTGAGGGAGTGCTGCACTGTCAGGGTCAGTGCTGAGGGAGTGCTGCACTGTCAGAGGGTCAGTACTGAGGGAGTGCTGCACTGTCAGAGGATCAGTGCTGAGGGAGTGCTGCATTGTCAGAGGGTCAGTACTGAGGGAGTGCCGCACTGTCAGAAGATCAGTGCTGAGGGAGTATTGCATTGTCAGAGGGTCAGTACTGAGGGAGTGCTGCGCTGTCAGAAGGTCAGTACTGAGGGAGTGCTGCACTGACAGAGGGTCAGAGCTGAGGGAGTGCTGCACTGACAGAGGGTCAGAGCTGAGGGAGTGCTGCACTGTTAGAGGGTCAGTACTGAGGGAGTGCTGCACTGTCAGGGGGTCAGTACTGAGGGAGTGCTGCACTGTCAGGGTCAGTGCTGAGGGAGTGCTGCACTGTCAGAGGGTCAGTACTGAGGGAGTGCTGCACTGTCAGAGGGTCAGTACTGAGGGAGTGCTGCATTGTCAGAGGGTCAGTGCTGAGGGAGTGCTGCACTGTCAGAGGGTCAGTACTGAGGGAGTGCTGCACTGTCAGAGGGTCAGTGCTGAGGGAGTGCTGCACTGTCAGAGGGTCAGTACTGAGGGAGTGCTGCACTGTCAGAGGTTTGTCTTTCGAATATCATATTAACCCGGGTCGCTAACAGTCCATCAGCTCTACAAAAAAAAACCCTCAACCAACATCTGCTGAAACCTGCAGACATTTCTGTTTGTGAGAGCTTGCTGAGCACAAACTGGTTCCCTCATTTTTGACATTGAATGACACTTAATAAACGTTTTGTTCCGTGTAAAGCAACCTGGTGGCCAAGGAAGGTGTGTTTGTAACGCGGCTGCCATTTTGAGAATCAGCCAGCCACCCCGGTCGAGTACACGCTGGGACGGGCTGTAAGAGCAGGAGGGTCTACTGGTCAGCCAGGCTTGGTGCCAAGTATTGTCCACTCAATCTCTCAGCCTCTGGCGACAGGCTTATAGCTGGTCATTCCGGGCCTCGGGAATGGATGGAAGTCTGCCTTGCCCGCCACTCGGACCGGGAAGAGATCCACACTTGGGGAGTTGCAAAACGCATTAACCCACACGTTTGCCCAGGGACATCTGGGCCCACCTCAGCAGCTAATTCAGGCAAGGACCCAGCACATCTGATTGGTGGCTCAGGGCATTGCTTCACTGAGGTCCCACAGGGTGGCACAGTGATTACCATTGCTGCCTCAGGGATCCGGGTTCGATTCCCGGCTTGGGTCACTGACTGTGTTGAGTTTGTACGTTCTCCCCGTGTCTGTGCGGGTTTCCTCCAGGTGCTCTGGTTTCCTCCCACAGTCCGAGTGTGCGCAGGTTGGGTGGATTGGCCATGCCCGTTTGACCCTTAGGTGGATTAACAGGGTAAATATTTCGGGTTGTGGGGACGGGGCCAGGGCGCAGGCTCGATGGGCTGAATGGTCTCCTTCTGCTCTGTAGGGACTCTATGATTCGCTGAGACACTGCGATCCATTCAGCCACTTGGGATGTGACAGGGATCAAGGTGCCAAAGGATGCTCGAAGTAGGGCCAAGGTCATAGGTCAAAGGGTCAGGTCCACTTCTCATTCAGTCCACCGCCATCAGCCCCTGTCCTTTCCTGCTCACCCTAGGAGGCCAAAATAAAGTAACCCTCTGCCCCGTGCCCTCTCCCGCAGACCCCTCTCACCTCTCCTCTGCCCTCCACCTACCCCACCTTATCTTCTTTTGCCCCTCTCCCTCCCTCCCCTCATTACTCCTGGCCTCTCTACCTCCCCCCCCCATCCCTCTTGCCCGTCCCCTCCAAACCGCCCCACCTCCTTGCCCACACCCATGGCCCATCCCCTACTCCCCCTCCCATCCTCTCCCTCCGCTCTCCATCGCACTCCCCCTCCACTCCAATCTCCGGAGCCACCCCCTTGGCTCTCACCTGCCCCCCTCTGTCTGATGTGACCCCTTGCCTTTACCCCCCCTCTCCGTCCTGCCCCCAACCACCTCCCCCCCACCACCACCACCCACCCCCCACACAGCCTCCCACCCCCCCGACCCCAACCCCGAGCCGTCACGAGCTCTGACTTCACCCAGACGCAGAGTCTTATTGAAAAGCCATCATTTTGAATGTTAAAACAGTTGTGCAGACAGGAGGCTCAAGCCACTTTCACACTGAGTACAGGGAGCAGCAGTGAATGTGAAACCAGAGACAGGCTTCCCGATGACTTCATGCATCCTGGGATAGAATTCCCTGCATTCGTGGCATTTTCCAAAGCTGGAATGTTGACGAGAGCCGGGCAGCTCACGGGAGCGAGACCTTCACAAGCTCTGAGCCACGAACCGACACCCCCCACCCCCCCGCCCCCCAACCCACAACACCCCCCAACCCCCCTCCCACGACCGGGGTCCCCTCCAGTCACTACAACCGACTGACACTCCCTCAGTACTTTAAGTTTTTAAGTTGAAAGTTTATTTATTAGTTTATTTCTTAGGTATGCTTACATTAACACTGCAATGAAGTTACTGTGAAATTTCCCTAGTCGCCACACTCCAACGCATGTTCGGGTACACTGAGGGAGAATTTGGCACAGATAAGGCACCTAACCAGCACGTCTTTCGGACTGTGGGAGGACCCAGAGGAAATGTACGCAGACACGGGGAGAACGTGCAGACTCCGTACAGACAGTAACCCAAGCCAGGGAACGAATCCAGGTCCCTGGCGTTGTGACGCGACAGTGCGAACTACTGTGCCACTGTGCCACCTCTCTCATTTTGACCCTCTGACACTGCAGCACTCCCTCAGTACTGACCCTCTGACAGTGCGGCACTCCCTCAGCACTGACCCTCTGACAGTGCAGCACTCCCTCAGCACTGACCCTCTGACAGTGCAGCACTCCCTCAGTACAGACCCTCTGACACTGCGGCACTCCCTCAGCACTGACCCTCTGACATTGCAGCACTCCCTCAGCGCTGACCCTCTGACAGTGCAGCACTCCCTCAGTACAGACCCTCTGACACTGCGGCACTCCCTCAGCACTGACCCTCTGACATTGCAGCACTCCCTCAGTACTGACCCTCTGACAGTGCAGCATTCCCTCAGTACTGACCTTCTGACAGTGCAGCACTCCCTCAGTACTGACCCTCTGACAGTGCAGCACTCCCTCAGTACTGACCCTCTGACAGTGCAGCACTCCCTCAGTACTGACTCTCTGACAGTGCAGCACTCCCTCAGTACTGACCCTCTGACAGTGCGGCACCCCCTCAGTACTGACCCTCTGACAGTGCAGCACTCCCTCTGTCCTGACTCTCTGACAATGTTTCACTCCCTCTGGAATTTTGGCCCAGACTTTGTTTCAAGTCCCTGGAATGGTGGATTGAATTGCTGGAGGGCGGGCAGGATGGGACTTCATCCCATTTACCTGTCTCTGAACTCCAGGCTGTTTGTTGGTGGAAGGAGTGTGTTGAGGGGTTATCTGAGCAGCGACTGGGAGCTAAATTTGGGGACATACAGATATATATTTGCTGTGGTGATCTATCGCTCTGTAATTGATTGATTGAAGCTGGGTGTAGAGTCAGAGTAAAGTGAACAACACTGTATGAAGGGTTGGAAGTCAGAACTGAATGCCTGAAGTGGAGAGTTTAAAGCATTGTGAACACAACCCAACGCACTGGTGTCATCCCTGCGTAGATCTGAGTTATGGAAGATTCGTCAATTCCCATTGGAGTCAAACGACATCACACCCCACTCCCCCCTCCCCCCACCCCCTGCCCCCACCACCACCATCACCCCACTTCCATTGTAATATCACCTGGAATGAGACAGGAGACTGGAACGCTTCCCATTCCCCTCGCCACTCCCAACACACACCCCTCCCAACCCTGATCCTCACTTGGAGAGTGTATATATATATGGTAGGGGTGAATCATAGAATCATAGAATCATTACAGTGCAGAAGTAGGCCATTTGGCCCATCGCGCCTGCACCGACAACAATCCCACCCAGGCCCTATCCCCCTAACCCCATGTATTTACCCGGCTAGTTCCCCTGACACTGAGAGGCAATTTAGTCAATCAACCTAACCCGCACATCCTTGGACAAAATCTTTTGGACAAAAAAGAGGAAAATGTTTTTGTTTCCGTACTATTTCCCAGGAGACACCAGCTGTACAGCGACATTGCAGAGTCTTGCCTGGATTCACAAAGAGAAGGGTTGATTGATCAACTTGCAGCAGCACCATCCCTCCGCCCATTCCCAGAGCTGGTGCAGGCGAGACTACCGTCCATTTCCAGTAAAAGTGACGATGAAGGTCCCAGCCCCGCCTCGGACATCTGAAAAAATAACTCGTTAAATAAATTCAAAGGCTGGATCTGATCTGGGGGAATGTGCCTCCTATTGACCAATGGAATGCGGAGTGGCTGAAAAGGCCAATTGTCAGCTGGAGCTGTGGGCATACAATGATCCTTTCATTGGTCTGGGTTCGGAGCTCTCCACGTGTGTGTGTGTGTGTGTGAGACAGCCCCTCTCTGCACTCCTCCCCTCACTGCACTCTCAGAACATCATCCTCCCCTCACCCTAGTCCTCCTGGATTAACCCCTTATCGCTGCTGGGGGAGAGGGCAGGGAAGTGGGGTAGGTGGAGCAGGGTGAGGGAGTGGGCGGGGGAAGCAAACTTACATTAGAGAGTGATTTGTGTCTGGTTCCTCACCCACCATCCTTGGACCAAACCAGTGGATCTCTGCGGCTTCTACCTGAACATAGAACATAGAACATAGAACATTACAGCGCAGAACAGGCCCTTCGGCCCACGATGTTGCACCGACCAGTTAAAAAAAAAACTGTGACCCTCCAACCTAAACCAATTTCTTTTCGTCCATGAACCTATCTACGGATCTCTTAAACGCCCCCAAACTAGGCGCATTTACAACTGATGCTGGCAGGGCATTCCAATCCCTCACCACCCTCTGGGTAAAGAACCTACCCCTGACATCGGTTCTATAACTACCCCCCCTCAATTTAAAGCCATGCCCCCTCGTGCTGGATTTCTCCATCAGAGGAAAAAGGCTATCACTATCCACCCTATCTAAACCTCTAATCATCTTATATGTTTCAATAAGATCCCCTCTTAGCCGCCGCCTTTCCAGCGAAAACAATCCCAAATCCCTCAGCCTCTCCTCATAGGATTTCCCCTCCATACCAGGCAACATCCTGGTAAACCTCCTCTGCACCCTCTCCAAAGCCTCCACATCCTTCCTGTAATGTGGGGACCAGAACTGCACACAGTACTCCAAGTGCGGCCGCACCAGAGTTGTGTACAGTTGCAACATAACGCTACGACTCCTAAATTCAATCCCCCTACCAATAAACGCCAAGACACCATATGCCTTCTTAACAACCTTATCTACTTGATTCCCAACTTTCAGGGATCTATGCACACATACACCTAGATCCCTCTGCTCCTCCACACTATTCAAAGTCCTCCCGTTAGCCCTATACTCAACACATCTGTTATTCCTACCAAAGTGAATTACCTCACACTTCTCCGCATTAAACTCCATCCGCCACCTCTCGGCCCAACTTTGCAACCTGTCTAAGTCTTCCTGCAAACTACGACACCCTTCCTCACTGTCTACCACACCACCGACTTTGGTGTCATCAGCAAATTTGCTAATCCACCCAACTATACCCTCATCCAGATCATTAATAAATATTACAAACAGCAGTGGCCCCAAAACAGATCCCTGAGGTACACCACTTGTAACCGCACTCCATGATGAATATTTACTATCAACCACCACCCTCTGTTTCCTATCCGCTAGCCAATTCCTGATCCAATTTCCTAGATCACCCCCAATCCCATACATCTGCATTTTCTGTAGAAGCCTACCATGGTGAACCTTATCAAACGCCTTACTAAAATCCATATATACCACGTCCACTGCCTTGCCCCCATCCACCTCCTTGGTCACTTTCTCAAAAAACTCAATAAGGTTAGTAAGGCACGACCTACCTGCCACAAAACCATGCTGACTATCACCTATCAATTCATTACTCTCCAAATAACTATAAATCCTATCCCTTATAATTTTTTCCAACATCTTGCCGACAACAGAAGTGAGACTCACCGGTCTATAATTCCCGGGGAAGTCTCTGTTCCCCTTCTTAAACAATGGGACAACATTCGCTAACCTCCAATCTTCTGGTACTATACCAGAGGCCAACGACGACCTGAAGATCAGAGCCAGAGGCTCTGCAATCACTTCTCTTGCCTCCCAGAGAATCCTTGGATAAATCCCATCCGGACCAGGGGATTTATCTATTTTCAGACCCTCCAGAATATCCTGCACATCCTCCTTATCAACTGTAATACTGTCTATTCTACTCCCCTGCAACCCAGTGTCCTCCTCAGCTATATTCATGTCCCCTTGCGTGAACACCGAAGAGAAATATTGGTTCAATGCTTCACCAATCTCCTCCGGTTCCACACATAACTTCCCTCTGCCATCTATAACTGGCCCTAAACTTGCCCTAACCAACCTTCTGTTCTTGACATACCTATAGAACGCCTTAGGATTCTCTTTAACCCTATCCGCCAAAGTCTTCTCATGTCCCCTTTTAGCCCTTCTAAGCTCACTCTTCAACTCCCTCTTAGCCAATCTAAAGCTTTCTAGTGCACTACCCGAGTGCTCACGTCTCATCCGAACATAAGCCTCCTTTTTCTTTTTAACCAACAAAGAAACTTTTTTGGTGCACCACGGTTCCCTAGCCCTACCAATTCCTCCTTGCCTGACAGGGACATACCTATCACAGACTCGCAGTAGCTGCTCCTTGAAAAAACTCCACATGTCGGACGTTCCCAGTCCCTGTAATCTCCTAGTCCAACCTATGTTTCCTAATTCTCTCCTAATAGCCTCATAATTACCCTTCCCCCAGCTAAAACCACTGGCCCGAGGTTCATGCCTATCCCTTTCCATCACTAAGGTGAACGTAACCGAATTGTGGTCACTATCACCAAAATGCACACCAACTTCCAAGTTCCGTGCGGAGGAACCTGAAGCGGTTCCTCCGCACGGAAGGTTCCGGGGGCTGGAAGCCGGCGGGAGTTGGAGAGGAGGCATCAGCGGTGGAATGATCGGGTGCAGGGGGCAGCGATCCGTGGGCTGATCCAAATCCTCATCCATTGTCATTCAGATTTAGTCCCTCAGAGACCAGGGAGCTTGCGATTGGCCAAGTGATACCGTCACTAGATAAGCAATCCAGAGGCCCAGGATAATGTTCTGGGGACCCAGGTTCAAATCCAGATGGTGAAATTTGAATTCAAAAATTCTGGAATGAAAGGTCTAATGAAACTATCGTCAATTGTCGGAAAAATCCATCTGGTTCACTAATTTCCTTTCTGGAAATCTGCTGTCCTTACCCGGTCTGGCCTACATGAGACTCCAGGGCGGCTCAGTGGTTAGTGCTGCTGCCTCAAAGTGCCAGGGACCTGGGTTCAATTCCCAGCTTGGGTCACTGTCTGTGTGGAGTCTGCACATGCTCCCCGTGTCTGCGTGGGTTTCCTCCCACAGTTGGAAAGACGTGCATTGTCCATGCTAAATTGGTTAAGTGCATTGGCCATGCTAAATTCTCCCTCAGTGAACCCGAACAGGCTCTGAAGTGTGGCAACGAGGGAACTTTCACACTAACTTCATTGCAGTGTTAATGTAAGCCTACTTGTGACACTGATAAATAAACTTTAAAGAGCCACAGCATTGTGGGTGACTCTGAACCGCCCTCTGAAATGGCCAAGCGAGACACTTAGTTCACTTACCATCGGCCAATCAGCTCTCTCTCTCTCCCTCTCGATGGATCTCCTTTGGGACCAATCAGCTCACTTGTCAGTCCAGGCCAGCAGCCCCTGAACAACAGTTTATTTTCACACGGCAAACACAAAACACCTCGAGGCACTTCACTGGAGCCTCACAAAGTAAGCAGAGGCCACTCGGCCCCTCGAGTCTGTTCCACCAATCAGTAAGATCATGGCTGACCTGATGGCAGCTTCATTCCCACCGAACGTTGACCCAAAGCTCGGTCAAATGTCAAAGGTTTGAAGGAGCCTCTTAAGGGAGGAAAGATAGTTGGGGAGTGGAGGTGGGAGGTGGAGAGGTTTAGGGAGGGAATTCCAGAGTGATGCGCGATATAACATACGAGAGGCGTGATGTACTCGGGAAATAAAGGCTTTTATTGCCAACAATAACAGAGCTACCATATACAGTACACGATCCCAGACTAAAGGGTCACCAGGCAGAGCAGTGACCTTTATACCTCTCCCAGGAGGCGGAGCCGACTGGGGTGTACCGTAACAACTATATTAACAGGTAGAACAGCCCAACCCTAACCCCAACAGTAACATATATAAAGATTCAGTACTGGCCAGACCATGGCTCAGCACTACCTGGTGGGAACCAACAATGGTTCACCACACAGAGCCTGGGGAAGGCAGGGGGTTGCTAGGCAACCAAAAGCCAATGAGCGAGCGATTAAAATCGGGGCCTGCTCAAGAGGCCGGAACTGGAGGAGGGACAAGTTTACAAAGGGGTGGGGTGGGGGTTGGCGGGGTGGGGGCGTGGGGGGGTGGGGGGGGGGGGTGGGGGAAGAGGAATAGGGAGGGGCCGTGGAGAGATTGGAAAACAAGATTGAGAGTTTTACGAATGAGGGGTTGCTTAACTGAAAGAGGATGTGAGGCAGCGAGCATGGGGTGATACGGAAAACGTGGGTGGGGGGTGGTGGGAGGGTGGGGGTGGGGCAGGGTCTGGTGTCTGTTGCCGCAGAGTTTTGGATGCCAGTAGGTTTAGTGAGGGTGGGACATGGGAGACCACCAGTATTGTTATGTACATCCTGACCCACAAGCTACTTACAGCAACCGATCCCTTTCATCTGTGGCCTTGTGGGATTGGACTTGACACTTCTTTGGGCATTTTAGGCTTCAACCCCCTGGTCCTTGGACAGACAGGCAGACAGCTCTTTGGGCCTTTGAGGCCCCGTTAACAGTCGCTGGATAGGCTCATTAAGGCATTATTGTGTCTTTTTATAACTCTTTGATCTGATTTAATTCTCCACCTGATAGAAGTCTACACGATTATGAGAGGCATGGACAGAGTGGATAGTCAGAAGCTTATTCCCAGGATGGAAAAGTCAATTACTCGGGGGCATAGGTTTAAGGTGCGAGGGGCAACGTTTAAAGGAGATGTACGAGGCAGGTTTTTTACCCAGAGGATGTTGGGTGCCGGAAACTTGCTGCCGGGGGAGGCAGTGGAAGCAGATACGAGAGTGACCTTTAAGGGGTGTCTTGACAAATAGATGAATAGGATGGGAATGGAGGCATATGGTCTCCAGAAGGGTAAAGGGTTTTAGTTCAGTCGGGCAGCACGATCGGTGCAGGCTTGGAGGGCCGAAGGGCCCGTTCCTGTGCTGTAATTTTCTTTGTTTCTTGTCCTTTGATGGCTGGGGGCAGGGAGGGCATCAGGGAAGCTGAGATTCACTCTCCTCAAGATGTAGGCCATCAAACTAATCGTTTTAAAATTCGTTCATGTGGGTGTCGCTGACTGGGACAGGATTTATCGCTAATTCCTGAGGGACACTTCACTGTCAACCACATTGCTGTGGCTCTGGAGTCACATGTGGGCCAGACCAGGTAAGGATGGCAGATTTCCTTCCCTGAAGGACATTAATGAACCAGATGGGTTTTTAATAACAATCAATGGTGGATTCATGGTCACCATTAGACTATATTGAAGATGATCAGAGGATTATATAGGGTGGATAGTGTGGGCCTTTTTGGATGGTGATAGCTAACACGAGGGGACATAGCTTTAAATTGAGGGGTGAGAGATATAGGACAGATGTTAGAGGTAGGTTCTTTACTCAGAGAGTAGTAAGGGTGTGGAATGCCCTGCCTGCAGCAGTAGTGGACTCGTCAACATTGAGAGCATTCAAATGTTATTGGATAAACATATGGATGATATTGGAATAGTGTAGATTAGAGGGGCTTTAGATTGGTTTCACTGGTCGGCGCAACATCAAGAGCCGAAGGGCCTGTACTGCGCTGTAATGTTCTATGTTCTATATTTAAATTCCACATTTATTAATCGAAGTTAAATTCTGCTGGATTTGAACCCATATGCCCAGAGCAATGATTAGTTTTTTCTTTCATGGAGATGTGGGTGCAATTGGCAAGGACAGCATTTATTACCCATCCCTAATTGCCCCTTGAACTAAGTGTCTTGCTCAGTCATTTCAGAGGGTAGTTGAGAGTCAACCTCATTGCTGTGGTTCTGGAGTCACATGTAGGCCAGGCTGGGTAAGGATGGCAGATTTCCTTCCCTAAAGAGACATTAGTGAACCCAGATGGGTTTATCCGACAATTATTTCATGGTCATCATTAGACTTTTAATTCCAGATTTTTATTGAATTAAAATTTCATCTGCCATGGCGGGATTTGAACACATCCCCAAAGCACTACCCTGGGTCCCTGGATCAGCAACAATACCACTACACCACTGCCTGTTGAGTTTGAATGGCCCTGCCAGAGAAAGATGACTTACGCAGAGCGAGTGACCCTGTGGTTTCTATCTCAGTGGGGACGGCTCATCATTGCTACGACTGAGGTGCAGGGAATTGGCGATTCAGGCCTGCGGCCCACCACCCCACAATACGGTGAGCTGCCCTTCCCCTCGGCATGGCGCTGGGGTAAAAGTTTAAAATTTATTTATTAGTGTCATGAGTAGACTTACATTAACACTGCAATGAAGCTACTGTGAAAATCCCCTAGTTGCCACATTCGGGCGCCTGTTCGGGTACACTGAGGGAGAATTTGGCATGGCCAATGCACCTAACCAGCACGTCTTTCGGACTGTGGGAGGAAACTGGAGCACCTGGAGGAAACCCACGCAGACACGGGGAGAACGTGCAAACTCCGCACAGACAGTGACCCAAGCCGGGAATCGAGCTTGGGTCCCTGGTGCCCTGAGGCAGCAGCGCTAAACACTGTGCCGCCAATTGGCATTACGACAGTCGACAGTGTGGCACCGGAATGTCTCTTCAATTTACTCCGTGTTGGCTGGCTGTGGGGCACCCCTTGCCTCCAAGTCACAAAGTGGTGGACAGCCTGTGCGCCTAATCCAGGCCCACTACTCCCAGTGCAGCGCTGAGGGAGCCCCGGGCTGCCAGAGAGGGACTGCCGTCTTCCGGAAAGTTTTAAGGCTTTCGAAAGGGAATTGGACGGTCAGGCGAAGAGAATGAAGATTGGGCGGGCTTCGAGCCAATTAGCAGGGGGGAGATGGGACTCGGCGAGTCCACCCTGGTGGACAACCGGCGGGATCGAATGGCCTGTGCCCGCACCATAATCGTTCTCAGCGCTGGGGACCTCCGGACGGGTGCCCTGAGCTGAAAATTCTCCCCCATCCGCCAACGCCCAAAGTGGATGAGCCAATCGCTATTGCGTTTCTGTTTGCGGGATCTTACTGTGCTCAAAAGGGGCTACCGTGTTTCCTGATTTGCTGATTGGTCCTGGGGGGGGGGGGGGGGGTGCAGGGGGGAATTGAAGATTTCGACCTGGCCCTTCCTTCTCCGCCCGACGACTGGACAGAACGGGATCGATTCCCAGGGAATGAGAGGGGCAGGACATGACATTCACAGCAAGGACTCATGGGAAGGAGCTGGCAGGCATTGGCAGAGAACACTGAGCCCCTTTTCCAACAAGGCCCTGACACATCACCTCCTCCACCTCCACTGCTCCCCCCCCGCCCCAACCTGTTTACTTTGGCTTCAGTGGGACCTCATTGCGAGAAAAAAACAGGGACTCAGAGACGAGTGAATGAATCCACAGTCAGCTGTCTGCAGCCTCTCGCCGGTTTGATGTCTGCAAATTCCTGAGGTGGAGTGGTTTAGGAGGGGGGCGGCGGGGGGGAGAGGATGCAGGCAAAGAGTTGTATGAAAAGGGCTCCTTTTTTAAAAAAGAAATGCGATCAAATACTTCCAAAGACTCAGCAAACAATCGTCAGATGCCGTGAAAAAACAGCGGCTGGTGAGGGTTGCTTTTTCTCTCCAGCATGTAGCCCTGTGATCACCCCCACCCCCACCCCACCCCCCACTGCCATCCCAAATCCAAATTCCTCATCACCACATTCCTGAGATTCTTCATCCTTCCATGGGAGTGTGGGTGTCGCTGGCTGGGCCAGACATTATTTATCCGTCCCTAATTGCCCCATGAATGGAGTAGCTCTCTCGGCCATTTCGGTCGGGGGCTGGTAAGAATCAACCACATCGCAGTGTGGGTCTGGAGTTACATGTAGGCCAGAACAGGTAAGGACGGCAGATTTCCTTCCCTGAAGAGACATTCAGTACATAGAAACATAGAAAATACTTCTGCAAAGAGTTATGTCTGGAAAGAGGTCGAGAATCTGGTAAGCTGGTGCAGTGACAATAATCTCTCCCTCAATGTCAACAAAATGAAGGAGATTGTCATCGGTTTCAGGAAGCGTAGTGGAGGACGTGCCCCTGTCTACATCAACGGGGACAAAGTAGAAATGGTCGAGAGCTTCTAGTTTTTAGGTGTCCAGATCACCAACAACCTGTGTTGGTCCCCACATGCCGACACTATAGTTAAGAAAGCCCACCAACGCCTTTACTTTCTCAGGAGGCTAAGGAAATTTGGCATGTGAGCTACAGCTCTCACCAACATTTACAGATGCACCATAGAAAGCATTCTTTCTGGTTGTGTCACAGCTTGGTATGACTCCTGCTCTGCCCAAAACCGCAAGAAACTACAAAGGGTTGTGAACATAGCCCAGTCCATCACGCAAACCAGCCTCCCACCCATTGACACTCTGTACACTTCCCGCTGCTATAGAAAAGCAGCCAGCATAATTAGGGACCCCAGGCACCCCGGACATTCTCTCTTCCACCTTCTTCCATCGGGAAAAAGATACAAAAGTCTGAGGACACGTACCAACCGACTCAGGAACAGCTTCTTCCCTGCTGCCATCAGACTTTTGAATGGACCTACCTCGCATTAAGTTGATCTTTCTCTACACCCTAGCTATGACTGTAACACTACATTCTGCACCCTCTACTTTCCTTCTCTATGAACGGTATTCTTTGTCTGTATAGCGCGCAAGAAGCAATACTTTTCACTCTATACCAATACATGTGACAATAATAAGTCAAATCAAATCAAATAAAATAAAATAGGAGCAGGAGGAGGCCATTCAGCCCTTCAAGCCTGCTCCGCCATTCATTATGATCATCGCTGATCATCCAACTCAATAGCCTGACCCGCCTCCCGCAATACCCTTTGATCTCCTTCGCCAAGACATGCTGGTTGCATTGGCCATGCTGGATTCTCCCTCAGTGTACCCGAACAAGTGCCGGAGTGTGGCGACAAGGGGATTTTCACAGTAACTCCATTGCAGTGTTAATGTAAGCCTACTTGTGACACTAATAAATAAACTTTAAACATTAAACTTTAATGAACATTAATCTGTATCTAAGACCTTCTTGAAAACAACTACTTTGTGGCAGTGAATTCCACAGGCTGACCACTCTCTGGGTGAAGAAATGTCTCCTCATCTCAGTCCTAAAAGGTCTACCCTGAATCCTCAGACAGTGACTCCCCCACCATCGGGAATATCCTTCCTGCATCTACCCTGTCTGGTCCTGTTAGAATTTTATAGGTTTCTATGAGACTCCCCCTCATTTTACTGAGTGCACCAAATGGGTTTTTAGCATCAGTCGATGATCGTTTTATTGTCACCGGTACTGCGATTGGCTTTATAATTACGGATTTTGGTTCAATAATTAATCAACCGAATAGAAATCCAGTCAGATATGAACCCATGGCTGTGCCTCTCTAGAGTTAGTGAGAATCATAGAATCCTACAGTGCAGAAGGAGGCCATTGGCCCCATCGAGTCTGCACCAACCACAATCCCACCGAGGCCCTATCCCCATATATTTACCCCGCTAAACCCTCTAACCTACACATCCCGGGACACTGAGGGAGAATTTAGCATGGCCAATCAACCTAACCTGCACACCTTTGGACTGTGGGAGGAAACCGGAGCGCCTGGAGGAAACCCACACAGACACGGGGAGAATGTGCAAACTCCACACAGACAGTGACCCAAGCTGGGAATTGAACCTGGGTCCCTGGCGCTGTGAGGCAGCAGTGCTAACCACTGTGCCATCATGCCACCTACAGCGCACAAAAAAGACTTTTCAGCCCATTGTGTCTGAATTAGCCATCATGCACCTATCTATTTTAATCCCATTATCCAGCACATGCTATGTAGCCTTGTACGCTACGGTGTTTCAAGTGCTCATCCAAACGCTTCTTAAATGTTGTGAGGGTTCCCGCCTCTACCACCCTTTTAGGCAGCAAGTTCCAGATTCCCACCACCCTCTGGGGGGAGAATGTTTTTCCTCAAATCCCCTCTAAATCTCCCGCCCCTGACCTTAAATCCATGCCCCCTGGTTATTGACCCCTCTACTAAAGGGCAAAGGTTCCTTCCTATCTACAGTGCTTGTAATTTTATAATCTTCAATCAAGACCCCTTCAGCCTTCTCTGCTCCAACCAGAACAACCCCAGGATCCTAGTCCCGGGATATTTACCGCTCCGCCACACTGTCGCTACCTAAATTGGTTGGCGGTGAAGTTGGAGTGTGGGGGAGGGCAAAGGGGAAAGGTCAGGGGTTGAGGTAACCCTGGCTACCAACTAGACACTTCCACCTGCCCCTGCTGAACAGGGGAAACGACTGTGGGTTGCATTCTGGTAGGCCGGGCAAGCAGCCATTGCCTCATTTCCATAAAAGGCCGCGGAGAAACGGCCCTCGGGCAGCTTCTGCTGACGACCATTTTCTCCCTCGATTTTTCCCCTCAGTTTCCTTGCCCCTCGCCCGCAGCTCCCTCCTCAGGAGTACTGCCCCCCCCTCACCCCAAACATTCAGCCTCGAGGGCGAAATGGACAACCCACTGTGGGCACATCAGTGACAAGGTGAATTCATAGAGAGCCCCATTCATCCCAATAGGCCGACCGCTCCCCTCCAGAACTTGGTGTAACAAGCATCAAGAGCTTTCGCTGATTATATATTGACGCAGGTACAGCGAGTAATTAGGAAGGCAAATGGAATGTTTGCGTTTATTGCGAGTGGATTGGAATAGAAAAGCAGGGATGTTTTGCTGTAGTTGTTCAGGATGTTGGTGAGACCACAGCAGGAGCACTGTGGACAGTTCTGGTCTTCTTGCTAAAGGAAAGATATAAATAACTGGAAGCAGTTCAGATAAGGTTCACTTGACCAAATTGACAGTGTGGATGCTGAGAGGGAAAAAGTTCCTTCCTGACTACGGTCCTTGTACCTCAATCAAGACCCCTTCAACCTTCTCTGCTCCAACCTGAACAACCCCAGGGTCCGAATCCCGGGATAATTATCACTCTGCCGCACTGTGGCTGAGGGAGGTTGCACTGTCAGAGGGTCAGTGCTGAGGGAGTGCTGCATTGTCACAGGGTCAGTACTGAGGGAGTGCTGCACTGTCACAGGGTCAGTACTGAGGGAGTGCTGCACTGCCAGAGGGTCAGTACTGAGGGAGTGCTGCACTGTCAGAGGGTCAGTACTGAGGGAGTGCTGCACTGTCAGAGGGTCAGGACTGAGGGAGTGCTGCACTGTCAGAGGGTCAGGACTGAGGGAGTGCCGCACTGTCAGAGGGTCAGGACTGAGGGAGTGCTGCACTGTCAGAGGGTCAGTGCTGAGGGAGTGCTGCACTGTCAGTGGGCCAGTACTGAGGGAGTGCTGCACTGCCAGAGGGTCAGTACTGAGGGAGTGCTGCACTGTCAGAGGGTCAGTGCTGAGGGAGTGCTGAACTGTCAGAGGGTTAGCACTGAGGGAGTGCTGCACTGTCAGTGGGCCAGTACTGAGGCAGTGCTGCACTGTCAGAGGGTCAGTACTGAGGGAGTGCCGCACTGTCAGAGGGTCAGTACTGAGGGAGTGCCGCACTGTCAGAGGGTCAGTACTGAGGGAGTGCTGCACTGTCAGAGGGTCAGTACTGAGGGAGTGCCGCACTGTCAGAGGGTCAGTACTGAGGGAGTGCCGCACTGTCAGAGGGTCAGTACTGAGGGAGTGCTGCACTGTCAGAGGGTCAGTACTGAGGGAGTGCCGCACTGTTGGAGGGTCAGTACTAAGGGAATGCAGCACTGTCAGGGGTACCATCCAGGTAAGATATTAAACCATGTTCCTGTCTGGTTGGATGGGTGCAAAGGATCCCAAGGCATCATTTTGATAAAGAGTGAGGGAGTTATCCCAATGACCAATATTTAGCCTTGAATCAACACCACAATGAAAAGGCCAAAGATTGTCTAAATGATGTGTGAATTTCCTTTGTATAAATTGGCTGCCACATTTCCAGTAGTCCCCAGTGTTGAATTGGCTCTTGGGTCTTTGTGATGTCTGATGGTGAAGGCAGTCTACATGTTTAAATCTTTACAGCAGACATCAGTAAAAAGGGATCGGTTTTTTTTTGCTCAACATCATATTGATGTTTGTGGGATCTTGCTGTGCGAATAAAGTGACCTCCGCGTTCCTAACATTACAACACCACATTGGTGGTTTGCCAAGTTACCTCGAGGGCACAGTGGGGGGGAGCGGGGTGGGAGGAGTGAATAATCCTGGCCATGCGGTTCCAGTACCAATGAGGGCGAGTGGCCAGTTGTGGATAAGGTGTTGGTGCAAACCTTGGCGAATGTGGTCCCTCAGGAAGAGCAGGGAGGGAGGGGATAGGGATTTGGAAGAATGCACTGCACGATTCAGGCTGGCTGTTCATCACATTCACCCCCCAGCCCCCTCCTCCCTCCCGCGCGTCCCCCCTCCCCCAACCCCACACCTCCTCTTCATTGCTGGGATGGCTAGTTAAAGGGCATCGCGTCCTCCCCAGTCTCTCCTCAGTCTCAACCACGGCCAAGATTGGCTCTGCCTGGACACTGAAACACCAGGAGCTTGGAATACCAACCCCGACCCCACCAGCTCAATAAAAGCTGCAGCACAAAGGGGATTCGGGGGCGGGGGTGGGGGGGGGGGGGGGGGGGGGGGGGGGGGGCGGGGGGCGGTGGGGGGTCCTTGTTCATGATTCGCAGAAAGTTCTGCATACAGGCCCAGAAAGTCATAAAGCAAATGGCCTTTATTTCAAAGGGGCTGGAGTATAAAAGTAAAGAGGTGTTGCTGCAACTCTACAAGAATCATGGACTCCCTGCAGTGTCAAAAGAGGCCATTCAGCCCATTGACAAATCCCACCCAGGCCCTATCCCCATAACCCCATGTATTTACACTGCTAATCTCCCTGAGTGTAATCTAGCATGGCCAATTCATCTAACCCGCACAACTTTGGCGTGTGGGAGGAAACCAGAGCACCCGGAGGAAACCCACTCAGACATGGAGAGAACGTGCAAACTCCACACAGACAGTGACCCGAGGCCGGTATCGAACCTGGGGCCCCGGCGCTGTGAGGCAGCCGTGCTAACCACTGTGTCACAAGATAGCAGTGAGCCCACATTTGGAATACCGTGCACAGTTTTGGTCCCCTTATTTAAGGAAAGATACATTATCATTGGAGACAGCACAGGGGAGGTTTATTTGGATGAGCCTGGGTATGGAGGGACTGCCATGAGGAAAGATTAAACAGGTTGGGTTGTACTCCTTGGAGTTGAGAAGAATGAGAGGTGATATGATTGAAATATATAAGATTCTTAGGGGGTTAGAAAGAGTAAATGTAGGGGACATGTTTCCACTCATGGAAGAGCGTACGACCA
>NC_135808.1:26052023-26153652 GCF_964213995.1 Mustelus asterias | reverse complement strand
AGTGTTAGATCAGCCCCGATCTTATTAAATAGCGAAGCAGGCTCAGAAGGCCAAATGGCTTTCTCCTGTTCCCATTTCTATGGTCTTACATCAACAATTCCTCCCATTTTTCCTCTTCCCTCAGGAACTGGTTCATTCAGGTGGCCCCACCCTCACCACCCTCTCCCATTCTCCTCCCCAGTCGCAGGCCCTGTTAGGGAGGGACATCCAGGATTTTTACCCAGTGACAGTTAAGGTTGGTGAGTGACTTGGATGTGTTCACCATGCCATTGAACGTCAAGGGGCGATGGTTAGATTCTCCCTGCTTGAAGATGCAGGGGTTCAAGAAGGTGGCTCACCGCCAACATCTGAAGGGGGAATTAGTGACGGGCAATGGAAATGCTGGTCGAGGCAGCAGCTCCCACATTCTGGGAATGAATACGTCTTTAAAATTGTGCTCGAGGGGCTGAATGGCCATCTCCGGCTCCTGTCAGGGGACCGGGAGCCATGTAGGACAGTGGACGCAGCAGGCGATGGGTGAATGGGACTCAATAGGGTTATGTCGAATGGGGCAGCAGCATTTGGGATCAAAGAGGGGGTGGGAGGGGTGCGTGCTGGGGGCGGGGTTGCAAGATGGCAGGGTGGGCAGGAGAGAGAGTGTTGGATCGTATCCAATGTCAGGCTGATTTCTCGCTGAGCAGCTGGGGGCAGAATAAGGAGCACACAGTGTGACCTTTGACACCCCAGCCCCCTTCTTGAATCGCAGCCCAGCCCAGCTACAACAAAGAGGCCTCTGTCTTCGCAAGGCCCCGCCGAGGTTTCATTTATTTTATCAGTGCAAAAAAAAGTTTCTCTCTTTCCCTTTCTGTATGGAGAGGAGGGGGAGAGGGGTGGGTGAGGTGGGTGTTTGTGGGGGGGGTGGGGGGGACGCTGTAGGGTACGTTGCTGTGGACAGAGTGGGGTTAAATTTGTAAAGGGGGCTGAGGGAGTGAGTCGCCTTTCAAACCTTGCGTTCCTATCAGCCCAGACATACCTGTGGCTGCTGCAGGAAATTGTGATCGGGGCTTGAAATGAGCACCTTTCTGACTCAGTGCAGCTGCAAATCCATCCACTTTGCAACAGCATCACACAAACTGCAGTGGAAGTAGTGATAGTGTTGGAGGGGGGAGCACAAGGCCCTCAGGAACTGGTCCAGGTTGACTGCTTTCCATCTGTCACTTTGCTTGAGGGATGAGCGAGGGACTCAGGACACAGGGATACGCGGCACCCGCCCCCCCCCCCGCCTCCTCCCCCCCCCCCCCCCCCCCCCCCCCCCCCCTGCCGCCGCCTCCTCCCCCCGCCGCCGCCCACCCACACATTCAAAGGATTTTGTCAAAGCTTCGACCTGAATGGGAGCAAAACAATCTCATTTTCGACACTGACAGTGCAGCACTCCCTCAGTACTGACCCTCTGACAGTGCAGCACTCCCTCAGCACTGACCCTCTGACAGTGCGGCACTCCCTCAGCACTGACCCTCTGACAGTGCAGCACTCCCTCAGTACTGACCCTCTGACAGTGCAGCACTCCCTCAGCACTGACCCTCTGACAGTGCAGCACTCCCTCAGTACTGAACCTCTGACAGTGCAGTGCTCCCTCAGTACTGACCCTCTGACAGTGCAGCACTCCCTCAGTACTGACCCTCTGACAGTGCAGCACTCCCGCAGTACTGACCCTCTGACACTGCAGCACTCCCTCAATACTGACCCTCTGACACTGCAGCACTCCCTCAATACTGACCCTCTGACAGTGCAGCACTCCCTCAGTACTGACCCTGTGACGGTGCAGGAATCACTCCGTCCTCTAATCCAATAAAGCTGCTCTGCTCAGTGTCGATCTGGTTGGGAAGCAGCTATCGCTGGATGTCGAGGTTAGTAATCCATTCATTGGCTTCAGCTCACTGTGTGTGAATGTTTGCAAGCTTCTCCCTCGGGGGAAGAGATTAGTACGTGTCTGATGCACACAGTCACAATTTGGGATGTTCCTCAGTTTCCACTTTTGATACAGCTCTTCCCTGACCCGACGGGTTGGGTCTGGGCCATGTGGGAGATTTATTCTTGAGATTTTGGAAACTTGACCTTCACTAACATAGAACATAGAATCCCTACAGTGCAGAAGAAGGCCATTCGGCCCATTGAGTCTGCACTGACAACAATCGCACCCAGGCCCTATCCGCGTAACCCCACAAATTTACCCCGATAATCCCACTGACACTAAGAGCAATTTAGCATAGCCAATCAACCTAACCCGCACATCTTTGGACTGTGGGAGGAAACCGGAGCACCCGGAGGAAACCCATGCAGACACAGGGAGAATGTGCAAACTCCACACAGACAGTGAGCCAAGCGGGGAATCGAACCCGGGACCCTGGTGCTGTGAGGCAGCAGTGCTAACCACTGTGCCACCGTGCCGCCCCTGTCTCCTTTCGCAGCTTGTTCTTGGTGATGCTCACCATGAGCTGCACCGTCGAGAGATGGGGGCTGTCACCCGTTGGTCGGGGGTGGAGTGTGTTCTTGAAGAGCACTGGAGGGAATTAGGACGGATGGGTTGGTGGGTGTTTTTTTTTATTCTGCGGTTCGTACGTTAATGGAAGCCTTTCCCTCGCTGTCAGCCTGAGGCGTTCTTCAAGGAGGATGTCTTCCCCCCCTCTGGATGTCAGCGGCCCCGCCACGCACCATCTCAGGCAGACGGGTGAAAGATTCTCCGTGTCTGTATCCCAGAACTATTCTCGGAAAGTGAACGCCTTTCCGTGTGGTGGAGCGTGACCCAGGTTTAGTCTCGGTGTTGGGCTCGATGGTGGGTAGATCCGGCTGATCTTTTTGCTGTGAACTCTTCATTCCCAAATTAGGGAAGGCGATGGCCTAGTGATATTATCGCTAGACTATTAATCCAGAAACTCAGCTCACGATCTGGGGACCCGGGTTCGAATCCCGCCGCAGCAGTTGGTGAAATTTGAATCCAATAAAAAATACCTGGAATTAAGAATCTACTGATAACCATGAAACCATTGTTGGAAATATCCATCGGGTTCACTGATCTCCTTTAGGGAAGGAAATCTGCCGTCATTACCCGGTCTGGCCTACTTGTGACTCCAGAGCCACAGCAATGTGGTTGACTCTTAGACAATAAGACATTGAAGCAGAATTAGGCCACTCGGCCCATCGGGTCTGCTCCGCCATTCAATCATGGCTGATACTTTTCTCATCCCCATTCTCCTGCCTTTTCACAGTCCTCTGAACAAGGGCAACTAGGAATGGGCAATAAATGCTGCAGTGACGCCCATGTCCCACAAACGAATTTTAAAAAAGAAAATGATTCCAGGACTAAATATAAAGGGAAAGACTCTGAGTACGGTAGAGGATCAGAAGGACCTTGGGGTCTGGGTCCACAGGACTCTGAAATCGGCCCCGCAGGTGGAGGAGGTGGTTAAGAAGGCGTATGGTGTGCTGGCCTTTATCAATCGAGGGATTGAGTTTCGGAGTCCGGGGATAATGATGCAACTATATAAGACCCTTGTCAGACCCCACTTGGAGTACTGTGCTCAGTTCTGGTCGCCTCACTATAGGAAGGATGTGGAAAAGATTGAAATGGTGCAGAGGAGATTTATAAGGATGTTGCCTGGATTGAGTGGCATGCCTTATGAGGATAGGCTGAGGGAGCTCGGTCTTTTCTCCTTGGAGAGACGAAGGATGAGAGGAGACCTAATAGAGGTGTATAAGATGTTGAGAGGCATAGATCGGGTGGACTCTCAGAGGCCTTTTCCCAGGGTGGAAATGTCTGCTACGAGAGGACACAGGTTTAAGGTGCTGGGGGGTAGGTACAGGGGAGATGTTAGAACCATAGAACCATAGAAAATTACAGCTCAGAAACAGGCCTTTTGGCCCTTCTTGTCTGTGCCGAACCATTTTATGCCTAGTCCCACTGACCTGCACTTGGACCATATCCCTCCACACCCCTCTCATCCATGAACCCGTCCAAGTTTTTCTTAAATGTTAAAAGTGACCCCGCATTTACCACTTTATCCGGCAGCTCATTCCACACTCCCACCACTCTCTGCGTGAAGAAACCCCCCCTAATATTCCCTTTAAACTTTTCTCCTTTCACCCTTAACCCATGCCCTCTGGTTTTTTTCTCCCCTAGCCTCAGCGGAAAAAGCCTGCTTGCATTCACTCTATCTATACCCATCAAAATCTTATACACCTCTATCAAATCTCCCCTCAATCTTCTACGCTCCAGGGAATAAAGTCCCAACCTATTCAATCTCGCTCTGTAACTCAGCTTCTCAAGTCCCGGCAACATTCTTGTGAACCTTCTCTGCACTCTTTCAATCTTATTTACATCCTTCCTGTAACTAGGTGACCAAAACTGTACACAATACTCCAAATTCGGCCTCACCAATGCCTTATATAACCTTACCATAACACTCCAACTTTTATACTCAATACTCCGATTTATAAAGGCCAATGTACCAAAGGCACTCTTTACGACCCTATCCACCTGTGACGTCACTTTTAGGGAACTCTGAACCTGTATTCCCAGATCCCTCTGTTCAACTGCACTCTTCAGAGTCCTACCATTTACCCTGTACGTTCTTCTTTGGTTTGTCCTTCCAAAGTGCAATATCTCACACTTGTCTGCGTTAAATTCCATTTGCCATTTTTCAGCCCATTTTTCTAGTTGGTCCAAATCCCTCTGCAAGCTTTGAAAACCTTCCTCACTGTCCACTATACCTCCAATCTTTGTATCATCAGCAAACTTGCTGATCCAATTTACCACATTATCATCCAGATCATTGATATAGATGACAAACAACAATGGACCCAACACCAATCCCTGCGGCACACCACTAGTCACAGGCCTCCACTCAGAGAAGCAATCCTCCACAACCACTCTCTGGCTTCTCCCATTGAGCCAGTGTCTTATCCAATTTACTACCTCCCCATGTATGCCCAGCGACTGAACCTTCCTAACTAACCTCCCATGAGGGACCTTGTCAAAGGCCTTGCTGAAATCCAGGTAGACAACATCCACCGCCTTCCCTTCATCCACTTTCCTGGTAACCTCCTCGAAAAACTCTAATAGATTGGTCAAACATGACCTACCACGCACAAAGCCATGTTGACTCTCCCTAATAAGTCCCTGTCTATCCAAATATTTGTAGATCCTATCCCTTATCACACCTTCCAATAACTTGCCCACCACCGACGTCAAACTTACTGGCCGATAATTTCCCGGATTTCTTTTGGAACCTTTTTTAAACAACGGAACAACATGAGCCACCCTCCAATCATCCGGCACCTCCCCCGTGAATACTGACATTTTAAATATGTCTGCCAGGGCCCCTGCAAGTTCAACACTAGCTTCCCTCAAGGTCCGTGGGAATACCCTGTCCGGTCCTGGGGATTTATCCACTGTGATTTGCCTCAAGACAGCAAGCACCTCCTCCCCTTTAATCTGTAACGGTTCCATGATCTCCCTACCTGTTTGCCCTATTTCCGTAGACTCCATGCCCGTTTCCTCAGTAAATACGGATGCAAAAAACCCATTTAGTATCTCCCCCATCTCTTTTGGTTCCATACACAGTCTACCACTCTGGTCTTCAAGAGGACCAATTTTATCCCTCACTATCCTTTTGCTCCTAACATACCTATAGAAGCTCTTTGGATTTTCCTTCACTCTGTCTGCCAAAGCAACCTCATGTCTTCTTTTAGCCCTCCTGATTTCCCTCTTAAGTAGCTTCTTGCACTTTTTAGACTCCTCGAGCATCTGATCTGTTCCTTGCTGCCTGTACATTTCATACAACTCTCTCTTCCTCTTAATCAGTGTTACAATCTCCCTCGAGAACCAAGCTTCCTTATTCCTATTTACTTTGCCTTTAATCCTGACAGGAACATACAAACTCTGCACTCTCAAAATTTCTCCTTTGAAGGCCTCCCACTTTCCATTTACATCCTTACCAGAGAACAGCCTGTGCCAATCCACACTTCCCAGATCCCTTCTCATTTCATCAAATTTGGCCTTTTTCCAGTTCAGAACTTCAACCCGAGGACCAGATCTATCCTTATCCACGATCAGGTTGAAACTAATGGCATTATGATCACTGGATCCAAAGTGTTCCCTCACACTCACATCCATCACCTGCCCTAACTCATTTCCCAATAGGAGATCCAATATCGCATCCTCTCTAGTCGGCACCTCTATATACTGATGTAGAAAAGTCTCCTGAACACATTTTACAAACTCTACCCCGTCTAAACCTTTAACAGTATGCGAGTCCCAATCTATATGTGGAAAATTAAAATCCCCTACTATCACAACTTTGTGTTTCTTGCAGTTGTCAGCTATCTCTCCGCTGATTTGCTCCTCCAATTCTCGCTGACTATTGGGTGGTCTATAATACAAGCCCATTAATGTGGTCATACCTTTCCTGTTTCTCAGCTCCACCCATAGGACCTCTGTAGACAAGCTCCCTAATCTATCCTGCCTGAGTACCGCTGTAACATTTTCCCTGACCAACAATGCCACCCCCCCACCTTTTATCCCTCTGCCTTTATCCCGCCTGAAACATTGGAACCCTGGAACATTGAGCTGCCAGTCCTGCCCCTCCTGTAGCCAAGTTTCACTAATGGCTATAATGTCATATTTCCATGTGTCTATCCACGCCTTCAGCTCATCTGCCTTCCCTACAATACTCCTGGCATTGAAATAGACACACCTCAAAAAATTATTTCCACCACACTCTACCCTTCCATTTGTGATTTTGCTTGAACTAACCTGTCTTTTTACCCCTGCTCCACTATCTGCTCTGGCACTCTGGTTCCCACCCCCCTGCAAATATAGTTTAAACGCTCCCCAATAACACTAGCAAATCTCCCTGCAAGTATATTGGTCCCCTTGTAGTTTAGGTGTAACCCATCTCTCTTGTACAGGTCCCACCTGCCCCAGAAGAGGTCCCAATGATCCAAGAATTGGAAACCCTGCCCTCTGCACCAGTTCCTCAGCCACGTGTTTATCCGCCCAAGCATCCTACTCCTGCCCTCACTGGCATGTGGCTCAGGTAGCAATCCTGAGATTACTACCCTCGGGGTCCTGCTTTTTAGGGGTAAGTTTTTCACACAGAGGGTGGTGGGCGAGTGGAATTGGCTGCCGTCAGGGGTGGTGGAGGTGAACTCAATAGGGTATTTTAAGAGACTCCTGGATGAGTACATGGAGCTTAATAGGATGGAGGGTTATCGGTAGGTCTAGAAGGTAGGGATGTGTTCGGCACAACTTGTGGGCCGAAGGGCCTGTTTGTGCTGTAGTTTTTCTATGTTCCTATGTTTCTTCTTCTAAATATTCGGGAAGCATTTGTGTTCCGGGGCCGAATTCTCCCATCCTGGGTTTGATGTCGGCCGAGAGTCGAGAATCTGGTGGGAGCCAAAAAGCCGGAAACCCTCCGGGATAAAATCCTGTCGGAATTCTCCCGTTGACAGGTTAAGGATGGGTCAGTCTTCCTGCTGGCTGAGTGGCGCAAACGCCATTAGCATTAATTTGCATCTCATGAATGCTCATTAAAACAGCTGGCACTTGGGTCAATTTAGCATGACCAATCCTGCTAACCCGCACATCTTTGGACAGGGAGGAAGCTGGAGGAAACCCACGCAGACACGGGGAGAATGTGCAGACTCGGCGCAGACAGTGATCCGAGGTCGGAATTGAACCCGGGTCCCTGGCACGGTGAGCAGCAATGCTAAATACTGTGCCACCGTGCTGGGGGACCCATGCTGCCACACAACAGAGGTCTGACGTTTGGAATGGGGGTGGAGTGTGGGGTGGGGACAGGAGGTGCAAGGGTTTGGCCTAATTAAGCCAAGGCAGTTGCGGGGGTGGGGGGGGGGGGGGGGGGGGGGGGGTTGGGGGGGGGGAGAGGCGGGTGGGGCGGCAATGTTGAAGGAATGATGTTATTTATGCTGGGGCATGCTCCTTTAAGGGAATGGGTCAGGTGACCCTGGACTCGAACTCTACCCTGGACTTGCCGAGACAGTCTTGTGTTGACTGTACAAGAGAACATACGTGTTAATAAACAGCCTCCAGTCAGTTTACTCCCGTTTACCTTTTATTAGTCTCTATACCAGACCTCATACATAACTGTGCATTGGAAAGGGCGGGGGAGTGGGGGTGCTGGGCGAGGGCTCACGATTGCAGGCCGAGGGGCAAGGAGGCAGATGAAGAAGATGAGCAGTGGAAGGCAGAGAGAGGATAGATGAGTGGGAAGTTGGACCCCGACAAGGCTGCCTGGAAAACTCACAAACAGGGGGATCCCGGGGGTAGCACGTTGTTCACTGCAAGGGGATACATGCAAAAACTCCAAATGCTGCGTGAAGAGGTGCAAGTGGGACACAGGCCCCTCGCTGGTGAGGGACTCAGGGTATGAGTGTATGTGTCTGTGTGTGCATGAGTGTATGTGTGTGTGCATTGCATGTGTCTGTGTGTATGTGTGTCTGTGCATGAGTGTATGTGTGTGTGCATTGCATGTGTCTGTGTGTATGTGTGTCTGTGCATGAGTGTATGTGTGTGTGCATCGTATGTGTCTGTGTGTGCATGTGTGTGTGTATCTGTGTATGCATGTGTGCATGAGTGTATGTGTCTGTGTGTGTGTCTTTGTGTGCATGTGTGTGTCTGTGTGCATGAGTGTGTGTGCATGTGTGTATATGTGTGTGTGCAAGTGTATGTGTGTGTGTGTGCATGAGTGTGTGCATTTTTGATTTGATTTGATTTATTATTGTCACATGTATTAGTATACAGTGAAAAGTATTGTTTCTTGCACGCTATACAAAGCATACCGTTCATAGAGAAGGAAAGGAGAGAGTGCAGAATGTAGTGTTACAGTCATAGCTAGGTTGTAGAGAAAGATCAACTTAATATGAGGTAGGTCCATTCAAAAGTCTGACAGCAGCAGGAAAGAAGCTTGAGTTCTTAAGTCGATTGGTACATGACCTCAGACTTTTGTATCTTTTTCCCGATGGAAGAAGGTGGAAGAGAGAATGTTCAGAGTGCATGGGGTCCTTAATTATGCTGGCTGCTTTGCCGAGGCAGCGGGAAGTGTCGACAGTGTCAATGGATGGGAGGCTGGTTTGAGTGATGGACTGGGCTTCATCCATGACCTTTTGTAGTTTCTTGTGGTCTTGGACAGAGCAGGAGCCATACCAAGCTGTGATACAACCAGAAAGAATGCTTTCTATGGTGCATCTGTAAAAGTTGGTGAGGGTAATAGCTGACATGCCAAATTTCCTTAGTCTTCTGAGCAAGTAGAGGTATGTATTTGTGTGTGTGCTTGTGTGTATGCATGAGTGTATGTGTGTGTATGCATGAGTGTATGTGTGTGTATGCATGAGTGTATGTGTGTGTATGCATGAGTGTGTGTGTGTGTATGCATGAGTGTATGTGTGTGTATGCATGAGTGTATGTGTGTGTATGCATGAGTGTGTGTGTGTGTATGCATGAGTGTATGTGTGTGTATGCATGAGTGTATGTGTGTGTATGCATGAGTGTATATGTGTGTATGCATGAGTGTGTGTGTGTGTATGCATGAGTGTATGTGTGTGTGTGCATGAGTGTATGTGTGTGTATGCATGAGTGTATGTGTGTGTATGCATGAGTGTATGTGTGTGTATGCATGAGTGTATGTGTGTATGCATGAGTGTATGCATGAGTGTATGTGTGTGTGTGCATGAGTGCGTGTGTGACTTAGGAAATCTCAGAGTGATTAATGAACTGTCACATTTCCCACTGTTGTTAATAAACTTTGCCTTTCTATTTGACAAGACAATATAAGAAACTAACACCATAAGACCATAAGGCTTAGGAGCAGAATTAGGCCACTCGGCCCATCGAGTCCGCTCCGTCATTCAATCATGGCTGATACTTTTCTCATCCCCATTCTCCTGCCTTTTTCCCATAACCCTTGATCCCTTATTAATCAAGAACCTATCTATCCACATTCTCCAGTCTTCTCCCCGTAATCTTTGATCCCCTTATAGATCAAGATCCTGTCTATCTCTGTCTTAAAGACACTCAATGACCCGGCCTCCATAGCCTTCTGCACAAAGAGTTCCACAGATTCACCACTTTCTGGCTGAAGAAATTCCTCCTCCTCTCTCTTTGAAAGGATCGTCCCTTTAGTCTGAGGTTGTGCCCTCTGGTTCTAGTTTTTCCTACTAGTGGAAACATCCTCTCCATGTCCACTCTATCCAGGCCCCGCAGGATCCTGTAGGTTTCAATAAGATCACCCCTCATCCTTCTAAACTCCAACGAGTACAGACCCAGAGTCCTCAACCGTTCCTCATATGACAAGCTCTTCATTCCAGGGATCATTCTTATGAACCTCCTCTGGACCCTTTCCAAGGCCAGCACATCCTTCCTTAGATACGGGGCCCAAAACTGCTCACAATACTCCAAACAAACACGTTTGATGCTTATTGAAAAAAAATGGGTTGGAATTTCCCAACCTTTACAGCCTGCGGGATCTTCCAGTCCCGCCGAGGATCACACCCCCAACATCCCCTGCAGTGGGTTCCCCAGCAGTATGGCCGGCAAGTAAATGACGCAAAGGGCCATTGACTTCAGCGGGACTGGAAGATCCCACCAGCAGCCAATGGCAGGTCACGTCCACCACCGGAAAACCAGCTGCTGGGGGTGTGTAGAATCCCGACCCTGGTGATTGAGGTGGTTAGTCTGAGATTCATGGGGAAAGCACAGACTGTGCTGGCCAACTGGCTGGAAACATCACTGAACTGGATACTGTGACCCGTGGTGTAGTGGGACTAGAGGCTGACAGTGCAGCCCTCCCTTCCTGCATCAAACACAATGCGTAACGTGTTGACTCTCGCCCCAGGTGGCACCCACCATTTTACATACGAGACGCTGGTGGGAGGTGTGGCCGGGTCACAGTATCCAGTTCAGTGATGTTTCCAGCCAGTTAGACAGCACAGTTTGTGCTTTCCCCAAGAATCTCAGAGGTCAGTGCAAGGTCACCACGGATGCAGGAACGCTTAGGTATTTCATAGAATCGTACAGGGCAGAAGGAGGCCATTCGGCCCATCGAGTCTGCACCGACCACAATCCCACCCAGGCCCCATCCCCATAACCCCATGCATTTTCCCTAGCTCGTCCCCCTGACAAGAAGGGGCAATTTTATCATGGCCAATCCACCTAACCCGCACATCTTTGGACTGTGGGAGGAAACCGGAGCACCCGGAGGAAACCCACACAGACACGGGGAGAATGGCAAACTCCACACAGACAGTGACCCAAGCCGGGAATCGAACCCGAGTCCCTGGCGCTGTGAGGCAGTGTGCCACCCTGTCTTGGCATTGGGTCAGGGGTGACTGACTGCTTGGCCACAGGACTGGAACAGGAAGCCGTTCCCTCGGGTTGCTCGGAGGGAATGCTGAACAGCCAGTCGACGCCGCATTTAATCGGAATCTCCATGTTTGGAAGCAGAGTCCAGTGAGTGTTATCTCCTGAAGTTGATTAGCCTGGAGACTCAGGGTCACATGGTTGGCATGTTTGAGAGGCGTGGCTTTCTGTGAGGGAGGTCAGTGATATGTGTATGAAGTATATATGTTGAAGAGAGTCAGTGTGAGTACTGATCCCTGTGAGAGCCCGCTCTGACTGTGGATGGCTGATTTTATCAGCAAGTTGCACACAGGTAGCTTCTTGTTGGAGCTGATTAGTTCTGGGTTTTGTGTTTTATCCTTTCCCAGGACGTGGTTGTTCCTGGCTGGACAAGCATTTATTGCCCATCCCTGCTGCCTCACAGCACCAAGGACCCGGGTTCGATTCCCAGCTTGGATCACTGCCTGTGTGGAGTCTGCACATTCTCCCCATGTCTGTGTGGGTTTCCTCCGCGTGCTCCGGTTTCCTCCCACATTCTGAAAGACGTGCTGGTTAGGTGCATTGACCTAAACAGGTGCCGGACTGTGGTGACTCGGGGAATTTCACAGTCACTTCATTGCAGTGTTGATGTAAGTCTTACTTTTGACTAATAAATAAACTTTTAACTTTAACTTTAACTTGCCCCTTCAGAAGGTGCTGAGCTGCCTTCTTGAACTGCTGCAGTCCCTGTGGTGTAGGTACACCCAGTAAGAGTTTTAACAACACCAGGTTAAAGTCCAACAGGTTTATTTGGTAGCAAATGCCATTAGCTTTTGGAGCGCTGCTCCTTCGTCAGATGGAGTGGATATCTGCTCTCAAACAGGGCACAGACACACAAAATCAAGTTACTGAATACTCATTAGAATGCGAATCTTACAGCTGATCAGGACTTAAAGATACAGACAATGTGAGTGGAGGGAGCATTAGGCACAGGTTAAAGAGATGTGTATTGTCTTCAGACAGGACAGCCAGTGAGATTCTGCAAGTCCAGGCAAGCTGTGGGGGTTACCAATAGTGTGACATGAACTCAAGATCCCAGTTTAGGCCGTCCTCATGTGTGCGGAACTTGGCTATCAGTTTCTGCTCAGCGACTCTGCGCTGTCGTGTGTGTCTGTGAGAGTGAGTGAATGTGTGTGTTTGTGTGTCTGTGAGTGTGTGTGTGTGTGTGAGTGAGTGTGTTATCTCACAGTGCTGTTCGGGAGGGAGTTCCAGGATTTTGATCCAGTGACAGTGAAGGAACAGCCGATATATTTCCAAGCCAGGATGGTGAGTGACTTGGAGGGGAACCTCCAGGTGGTGGTGTTCCCAGATTCCCATGCACTCACTCACAGACACACACATACACTCTCTCTCTCTCTGTCTCTCATTCACGCACACAAACACTCACACACACGCACTCACACACACACTCTCAAACACACTCACACTCTCACACACACACACAGGCTCTTTCACACACACACACACACACACACTCACACATACAATCACACACACACACACAGGCTTTCTTTCACATCGACACACACACAGGCTCTTTCTCACACACACAAACTCAAACACACACACACACACAAACACACACACATACACACACTCTCACAGACACACACTCACTCACACACACACACTCACAGACCCACACACTCACACGAACACACACTCACACACACACTCACACACACACACACACTCACTCACAGGCTCTCTCTCTCTCTCTCTCTCTCATCACACACACAAACACACTCACAAGCACGCACACACACTCACACACACACAGGCTCTCTCTCTCTCACACATACACTCACACACATATACTCACACACACTCTTTCAAACACTCACACACACACAGACTCTGTCTCACACACACACTCTTTCTGTCAGAATGTAGGGTGCTTCCGGAGTGGCCTTATTCACTCTCTGCTTTGGGACGGGCTGCTGCTTCAGGGGACTGGCGAGTTCTTTACCCAAGAACTTCATCATCTTAAAACCTCTAAAGAAAAGGCAAACCAGTTTTGAAACAGTTTTCCATGCACGTTGGTTTTTCTTTGCAACGCCACCTCTTTTTGACACCCTCTTTGCAAACAGCCCACCGGGGTCAAGCGGTTTCTTCAAAACTCCTTCAGTATCTTTTCCTTGTGAAATACCGTCGTTCGCAGGAAGAGCAGCAACCAGAGTCCGTGCATTAACCCTTTCAGAGATAGTGGGGTGGGAGGTTACGGCCTCGCTCGGGCGAGACCAGAAATTCCCGCCTGAGGTCAACGGACATTTCCGTTGTCGGACCCTCGCCCGCTCCCATTCCGTGGCGGACGAGGCGGTCGAGTCCCGGCCAGGGTCCGTACATTAACACATTCAGAGACAGTGCCATCATTTGTCCCGAAACCATAATATCCTGCCCGAGATCAATGGACTTTCCCACTGCCCGCACCTAAAGAACAAAGAACAATACAGCACAGGAACAGGCCCTTCGGCCCTCCAAGCCCGTGCCGCTCCCTGGTCCAAACTAGTCCATTCTTTTGTATCCCTCCATTCCCACTCCGTTCATGTAGCTATCTAGATAAGTCTTAAATGTTCCCAGTGTGTCTGCCTCCACCACCTTGCCCGGCAGCGCATTCCAGGCCCCCACCACCCTCTGTGTAAAATATGTCCCTCTGATATCCATGTTAAACCTCCCCCCCCGCCTTCACCTTGAACCCATGACCCCTCGTGAACGTCACCACCGACCCCGGGAAAAGCTTCCCACCGTTCACCCTATCTATGCCTTTCATAATTTTATACACCTCTATTAAGTCTCCCCTCATCCTCCGTCTTTCCAGGGAGAACAACCCCAGTTTACCCAACCTCTCCTCATAACTAAGCCCCTCCATACCAGGCAACATCCTGGTAAACCTCCTCTGTGCTTTCTCCAAAGCCTCCACATCCTTCTGGTAGTGTGGCGACCAGAACTGGACGCAGTATTCCAAATGCGGCCGAACCAACGTTCTATACATCTGCAACATCAGACCCCAACTTTTATACTCTATGCCCCGTCCTATAAAGGCAAGCATGCCATATGCCTTCTTCACCACCTTCTCCACCTGTGACGTCACCTTCAAGGATCTGTGGACTTGCACACCCAGGTCCCTCTGCGTATCTACACCCTTTATGGTTCTGCCATTTATCGTATAGCTCCTCCCTACATTATTTCTACCAAAATGCATCACCTCGCATTTATCAGGATTGAACTCCTAAAGACACTATCCGGAATTTTACTGCTCCGATTCCCGTGGCAGGGGGAGCGGTAAAATTCCGGATAGTGTCTTTAAACAACAATTCTTCCTGAATGTTCTCCGTCATTGAAGATGAACCATTTACTGTGATCAAAGCAAAAACAAGGTGAGAATTGTTGGGGAGAGGTGTTGTCCTGTCTGTTTGGACAGATAACTGGAGTTCGTGCCTTGAAAACAGCCTTAACAACCAAACACCCCCACCCCCTCACCCCATCCCCCCTCCCCCACAATCTGTTTCAATAAAAACTGGTTCAGAGTAAATGAGAAAAACATATCTATTCAGTGCCCATGTGACTTTTTTTCTGCTGAATGTTGCTCGTAGCAGAGTCCAGGAGAGAAATCTTCAATTCCCGAGGCCTAGCCCTGGTTGGTTGGCCGTGAGAATGGAAGAAAGCTGTAGCTGCATCAAGTCAATGAAAAGAGGAGAAGTCGAGGCAGTGAGGAAATTAACTGGATCCAAATGACTTCCAGCCGTTCAAATGGTCGGGAAGGGAGAGGTTATTCTTCTCCAACGTGCAGGGAAATTTGTCAAAGTAAAACAGAACAGTTGATGGTGGATGAAGAGGGATATCAGTGAAACCCAAGCCCAACAGACAGAAATAAACTATAGCCGTTTGCCAACTACAGACACTCACAAATCAGTGATACTCACAAACTACAGACACTCACAAACTACAGACACTCGCAAACTACAGACACTCGCAAACTACAGACACTCACAAACTACAGACACTCACAAACTACAGACACTCACAAACTACAGACACTCGCAAACTACAGACACTCGCAAACTACAGACACTCGCAAACTACAGACACTCGCAAACTACAGACACTCACAAACTACAGACACTCGCAAACTACAGACACTCGCAAACTACAGACACTCGCAAACTACAGACACTCGCAAACTACAGACACTCGCAAACTACAGACACTCGCAAACTACAGACACTCGCAAACTACAGACACTTGCAAACTACAGACACTTGCAAACTACAGACACTCGCAAACTACACACTCGCAAACTACAGACACTTGCAAACCAGACACTTGCTAAACTACAAGTGCTCACAAATTACAGGCACTCACAATCTACAGACACTCAAAACTACAGACAGAGTTAGGTACAGCAGTCGGCCACTCAGCCCCTCGAGCCCAGCTCTGCCACTCAGTCAGACCATGGCTGCATTGATTGTGGCCTCAACTCTGTCTCGAATGGGAGACCACTCATTTTTAAACTGTGTCCTCTTATGTGGTCCAGGTCACATATACACACACTCACCACACACGCACTCACCACACACGCACACACTCACCACACACACTCACACATACAAACACACACATAAACACACACACGCACACACTCACCACACACGCACACACACACACTCACCACACACGCACACACTCACCACACACACTCACACATACAAACACACACATAAACACACACACGCACACACACTCACACACACTCTCACACATACAAACACACACACACACACTCTCACACATACAAACACACACACATAAACACACACACACACTCACACTCTCACACATACAAATACACACACATAAACACACACACACGCACACACACACATATGCACGCACACACACACACACACGCACTCACACACACACGGAGCCACATATAAAACCCATGAACGCACATATATGCGTATGCATACACACACATTTACGCACAACCACATGCACACATGTATCCACTCACAGACACAGGCATGGTGGTACAGGGCTTAGCGCTGCTGTCTCACAGCAAGAAGTTTAACAACACCAGGTTGTTAACACCAGGTCTCACAGCATCAGGGGCCCAGGTTCAATTCCAGCCTCGGATTACTGTCTGTGTGAAGTCTGCATGTTTTCCCTATATCTGCGTGGGTTTCCTCCCGATGCTCCAGTTTCCTCCCACACTCCAAAGATATGCGGGTTAGGTTGATTGGCCATGGTAAATGCGTGGGGTCACGGGGATAGGGCGGAGGAGAGGGCCTGGTAAGATGCTCTTCAGAGAGTCGGTGCACACTTGATGGGCCAAATGGCCTCTTTCTGCACTGTTGGGATTCTATGACATATGATGATTCTATGATGTTGATAGGTTGACTGGCCACGCTAAATTGACACTAATGTTACGGGGAATTAGTACGGTAAATATGTGGGGTTACAGAAATAGGGCCTGGGGGGATTGTGGTCGGTGCAGACTCGATGGGCAGAATGGCCTCCTTCTGCACTGTAGGGATTCTATGATATACCTATACACGTACTTGTGCATGTACAGATATACACATCCACATAAACGCATGTGGACTTGCAAATGCATAGGCTCCTACACATCCCCACACACATAGGAAGATGCGATAGGGAGGCCATTCAGCCCCTTGAGCCCATATCTCCAGTTGATTAGGTCAGGGGTGATTCTGCTTAACTCCATCCACCAGCTTGTTCTGCAACACTGAGCATCTTGACCCAACAGAAATGCAGCTAACTCAGTTTTGAACCCCCACATCTCCTCACCACCCACCCCCCCCCCTCCCCTCTCACCACCCTCAGCCTGAGTGACATTTCTTGGGGAGAGAGTCTCTGACCCCCGCTGCCCAATCTGATCCAATCAGCATTCTGCAAGTGAAGTCACAAACCAGCCAGCACGTCCAAAATATCTGCCCGCCTGGAGGTTAGGGCGGGTGATCCGGAGAAGGCTGGAGCAAAAAAATTCCCGAATGGGTGGATTTCCATCAATCGGCGGCTGTGGCGAAATCCCACGGCATTCCCACAAACCGCTGTGCATCCCAGTTAGCTCCAGCCGATTCTCTACCCCGTTCCTCCACTGCCTGCTTTACTTTGAATTGATTTGATTTATTATTGTCACACGTATGAGTATACAGTGTAAAGTATCGTTTCTAGGGTATTATATGGACAAAGCATACCGTTTGTAGAGTTCATAGGGGAGAAGGAAAGTAGAGAGTGCAGAATGTAGTATTATAGTCATAGCTAGGGTGTAGAGAAAGATCAGCTTAATACGAGGTTAGGTCCATTCAAAAGTCTGACGGTAGCAGGGAAGAAGCTATTCTTGAGTCAGTCGTATGTGTCCTCAGACTTTGTATCTTTTTCCTGATGGAAGAAGGTGGAAGAGAGAATGTCTGGGGTTCGTGGGGTCCTTAATTATGCTGGCTGCTTTGCCGAGGCACCGGGAAGTGTAGACAGGGTCAATGGATGGGAGGTTGGTTTGCATGATGGATTGGGCTACATTCACGACATTATGTAGTTCCTTGCGGTCTTGGGCAGAGCAGGAGCCAGACCAAGCTGTGATACAACCAGAAAGAATGCTTTCTATGGTGCATCTGTAAAGGTTGCTGAGAGTCGTAGCATACATGTCGAGTTTCCTTAACCTGTTGAGAAAGTAGATGCGTTGGTGGGCTTTCTTAACTATAGCATCCGCATGGTGGGATCAGGACAGGTTGTTGGTGATCTGGACACCTAGAAACTTCAAACTCTCAAACATTTCCACTTCGTCCCTGTTGATGTAGAGAGGGGCATGTCCTCCACTATTCTTCCTCAAGTTGATGACTATCTCCTTTATTTTGGACAGATTATTGTCGATGAACCAGTTCACCAGATTCTCTATCTCTTTCCTGTACTCTGTCTCGTCATTGTTTGAGATTCAACCACATTGCTGTGTGGGTCTGGAGTCACATGTAGGCCAGACCAGGTAAGGACGGCAGATTTCCTTCCCTAAAAGGGACATTCGTGAACGAGATGGAGTCTTTATAATTGATGACAATCGGTTGTCGTGGTCAACATCGCTGAGACTAGCTTTATAGTTCCAGATTTATTAATGGTATTTAAATTCCACCAGCTGTCGTGATTGGATTCAAACCCGCGTTTCCCTTGGAGAATCAGGCTGGACCCAAGTGGATCACTCAATGGTCCAGTGATATTACAAGAAGGTAGATTATTAGCTGAATGGCTGTAAATTGGGAGAGGGGAGTGTGAAGCGGGATCTGGGTCTCCTTGTGCACCAGTCACTGAAGGTAAGCATTCAGGTGCAGCAGGCGGTAAAGAAGGCAAATGCCATATTGGCCCTCATTGCGTCAGATTTTGAGTACAGAAGCAGGGATGTGTTGTTGCAACTGTACAGGGCCTTGGTGAGGCCACACCTAAAATGTTGTGTGCGGATTTGGTCTCCTTTTCTGAGGAAGGGTGTTCTTGCTCTTGATGGAGTGCAGTGAAGGTTTACCAAACTGATTCCGGGATGGCGGGACTGATGTATGAGGAGAGATTAACAAGATTAGTATTTTTTTCGCTGGAGTTCAGGCGAATGAGGGGGGATCTCACAGAGACTTATAAAATTCTAACAGGACTAGACAGGTTTTATGCAGGGAGGATATTCCCAATGGTGGGGGAGTCCAGATCCAGGGGTCACAGTCTGAGGATTCGGGGTAGACCATTTAGGGCGGAGATGAGGAGACATTTCTTCACCCAAAGAGTGGTGAGTCTGTGGAATTCATTACCACAGGAAGTAGTTAGTGCCAAAACAAAGAACAAAGAACAATACAGCACAGGAACAGGCCCTTCGGCCCTCCAAGCGTGCGCCGCTCATGTGCCCAAGTAGACCATTCGTTTGTATCCCTCTATTCCCAGTCTGTTCATGGGGCTATCGAGATAAGTCTTAAACGATCCCAGCATGTCCGCCTCAATCACCTTGCTTGGCAGTGCATTCCAGGCCCCCACCACCCTCTGTGTAAAATACGTCGCCCTGACATCTGTGTTGAACCTTGCCCTCCTCACCTTGAACCCGTGACCCCTTGTGTTCGTCACCTCCGACCTGGGAAAAAGCTTCCCACTGTTCACCCTATCTATGCCCTTCATAATTTTATACACAAAACATTGAATGTATTCAAGAGGCGGTTGGATATAGCACTTGGGGCCAATGGGATCAAAGGTTATGGGGAGAAAGCAGGTTAGGCTATTGAGTTGGATGATCAGCCATGATCAAAGGGCCAAATGGCCTCCTCTTGCTCCTATCTTCTATGTGTCTCCCCCTCCTAAAGTAAAGTTTTAAAGTTTATTTATTAGTCACAAGTAGGCTTATATTCACACAGTAATGAAGTTACTGTGAAAATCTCCTAGTCACCACACTCTGGTGCCTGTTCGGGTACACTGAGGGAGAATTTAGCATGGCCAATTCACCTAACCTGCACATCTTTGGACTGTGGGAGGAAACTGGGAGAACGTGCAGATTCCACACAGACAGTGACCCAAGACAGGAATCGAACCCGGGTCCCTGGTGCTGTGAGGCGGCAGCGATAACCGCTGTGCCACCTGCCGCAGGCTTGGAGTCAGAGGTGGGCCCAGGCCGGGTAAGGACGGCAGATTTCCTTCCCTAAAGGCCAATCGTGAATCCGATGGATTTTTAATGAGAATCCAATAATCACACTGACTTTCCGAAGCAGATTCAGTCAATGAAATGTATTTAGATCATATTCTTGTATTCCTGCTTTCACCCTCCACAGAATCTCTCTTGTTTGCCTATCTCTGTGAAACAGACTCTCCTGTTTGGATTAGACAGGCTGAGGAATACTTTCCATCAAATAATCCGACCAAGCCAACTTAAATAACCCAGAGTTATTTAAAACTCTCAAAAGAGCAGTCAACTAAGTATATATATATATATCAATCACAGAGGGTCTACAGTACAGAAATATCCCAAATGCTGTGTACTGGTGTTTATGCTGCACGCCCAGTCTTCTCCCATCTTTACTTCATCTCACTCCACAAACACAATCGTCTGTTGTTTTCTCTCCCTCGTGTGTTTATCCAGCTTCCCGTTAGAATGCCCCCACCTTCTCCAGCCCTGATGCAGCGACTTCCACCTCCCAACCACCCTGTAGACCTGACACAATCCGAACCTTCAGAGCGAGGCCACCCCCAAGCACATCGTCTGCCTCCTCCCTTCCCCTTTCAGCATTCCCAAGGGTCCCTCCCCTCCCCGACATCCTGATCCATTCCTCAGTCACCGCCTCCCCCACCCTTCCCCCAACACCCAGACACCTCTCCCAAGGCACCTCCCCCGTCAATCGCAAGAGGTTTGTAACTCTTGTCCATTTAGCATTCTGCACCCTCTCCTTTCCCTCTCCCCAATGAACTCTATGAACGGTATGTTTTGTCTGTATAGTGCGCAAGAAACAAAACTTTTTCACCGTATGCTAATAGATGTGACAATAATAAATCAAATGAAAAAGATCACTGTCCAAGCTCTCATAGGATCCCTACAGTGCAGAAGGAGGCCATTTGGCCCATCGAATCGGCGTCGACCACAATCTCACCCAGGCCCTACTCCCATAACCCCTCATATTTACCCTGCTAATTGCCCTCACACTCAGGTTAATTTAACATGGCCAATCAACCTAACCCACACATTTTTGGAGTGTGGGAGGAAACCGGAACAGGCGGAGGAAACCCACGCAGACAACTTACAAACTCCACACAGACAGTGACCCGAGGCCAGAATTGAACCCGGGTCACTGGAGCTGTGAGGCAGCAGTGTTAACCACTGTGTCACCATGCCACCCCTCCTTCCACCTGAATCTAGTCTACTGTATTGGCTGCTCTCCTCTATGCTGGGGTCGGGGGGGGGGGGGGGGGAGGGGCAGTGGGTGCGGGTAGAGGGGGACAAACACAGATTGCGCATTGTGAAACACTTCCTGCTCAGTCCCACGAGCGTGAGCCCCCAAACGTCCGTCGGTCGGCCATTTTGATTCACCACCTTGTCCTCACGCTGACGTCTCTGTCCTTGACCTGTCGTCATACTGTATCACAGGAACAGCATCTTGTCTTTTCCATTTGGCACCTGACAACCTTCCCAACTCGACATGGGAGTTCAGACCGATGAGCTTTGTCCCCCACACTCCGTTGTCTCAATCTTTGCCGGTCGTGTTTATTTTCTTTCTGTCGGTGACACATCTGCTTCGAGCACATCTTTTGGTTTCTCTTCTTTGCACCGTCATTATTCTCTTTTGCCCTGGAAGCCTACTTCTTCTGTCATTCACTCTGTCCTGTCTTCCTCGCTCGAACACTACAAGACATGGGAGCAGAAGTCGGCCATTCGGCCCATCGAGTCTGCTCCACTACTCAATGAGATCATAACTGATCTGCTGTGATAATCCTCAACTCCACTTTCCCGCCTTATCCCCATAACCCTCGATTCCCTTACTGATTAAAAACCTGTCTATCTCAGCCTTGAACAGACTTAATGACCCAGCATCTACAGCCCTCTGTGGTAAAGAATTCCACACATTCACTACCCTCTGAGAGAAGAAATTCCTCCTCATCTCTGTCTTCAATGGGTGATCCCCTTACTCTGAGATGATGCCCTCTGGTCCTAGACTCCCCCACAAGGGGAAACAACCTCTCAGCATCTACTCTGTCAAACCCCCTGAGAATCTGATATGTCTCAATAAGGTCATCTCTCATTCTTCTAAACTCCAATGAGTACAGACCCAACCGACTCAAACTCATAAGAAAATCCCTCCATACCAAGGATCAACCGAGTGAGCCTTCTCTGGACTGCCTCCAATGTCGGTATACCTTTCCTTAGATAAGGGATCAAAACTGTTCACCGTATTCCCAGTGCGGTCTAACTAGTGCCTTGTACAGTTTGAGCAGGACTTCCCCATTTTTATTCTCCATTCCTATCACGGTCTGTCCTTATGTCCTCACTCTGCCCACACTTTGCCCTTGAGACCTATCACGCCTCTTAACCGTTTCCCAGTTCTGGAGTTCTGATAAGAGGTCAGCGACCTGAACCGTTAAAGTTAAATAATCCGGTTTCTTCCTCTCTCCACAGATGCTGCCTGACCTGCTGAACCTCCCCCCCTGGCCTTTCCTGGTTAGATTTCAGATTTCCAGCATCCACAGTATTCAGCTTCTCGACAGAGTGAAGCATGCGGAGTTCAGAATGTCTTGAATAGTGTCAGGCGATGAAATAACTCAATGGTGGAGTGGTCACCACCAATATCCCCATCCTGATTGATAGGAGGCAGTTGGCGGGGGGTGGGGGGGGAGGCACTGAGCATTAGAGCAAAGAAAGGCAAGGCGTTAACAACTACCCGTCAGCCTCCTGCAGTGCCAAGTGGGTGATCCACCTCGGCCTCCTCCTGTGGTTCCCCAGATGCCAGTCTCCAGCCAGTTCGATTCATTCCACAGGGTATTAGAAAATGACCGAGAAACACCACCACCTGGAGGTTCCCCTCCAAGTCACTCACCATCCTGACTTGGAAAAAATCGGCCGTTCCTTCACTGTCGCTGGGTCAAAGTTCTGGAATTCCCTCCCTAACAGCGCTGTGGGGGTACCTACACCTCAGGGACTGCAGCGGCTCAAGAAGGCGGCTCACCACCACCTTCTCAGGGGGCAACACGGTATGGGCAATAAATCTTGCCAGCAACATATAGAAACATAGAAGATTGGAGCAGAAGGAGGCCATTCGGCCCTTCGAGTCTGCTCCGCCATTCACCACGATCATAGTTGAATGTCCAACTCAATAGCCTAATCCTGCTTTCTCCCCAAAACCAATAGAACACCCACAACACAAGAACCAATACAAGAATTGCAATAAGCAATTCAGGAGGCTAATGGCTAGCCTTTATCACAAAAGGATTTGAGTGCCGGAGTAGTGAGGTCTTGTTACAATTGTATTGGAGCTTGGTTAGACTGCACCTGGAGGACTGTGTGCAGTTATGGTCCCCTTACCTCAAAAAGGACATTATTGCCATGGAGGGAGTGCAACGAAGGTTTACCAGGCTTGTTCCGGGGTGGCACAGTGGTTAGCATTGTTGCCTCACAGCGCCAAGGACCCAGGTTCATCTCCAGCCTCGGGTCACTGTCTGTGCGGAGTTTGCACATTCTTCCCGTGTCTGCGTGGGTTTCCTCTGGGTGCTCCGGTTTCCTATCAGTCCAAAGATGTGGGGGTTAGGTGGATTGGCTGAGCTAAATTGATCCTAGTTTCAGGGGGATTAGCAGGGTAAATCTGTGGGGTTACGGGAATAGGGCCTGGTGGGATTGTGGTCGGTGCAGACTCGATGGGCTGATTGGTTTCCTTCTGCACTGTAGGGATTCTATGTTTTATGAAGAGAGTTCAAGTATACTGGGCCTGTATTCTCTCGTGTTTTGAAGAATGAAAGGTGATCTCAAACCTATACTTAAAGGAATAGACAGGGTAGATGCAGGTCCGATGTTTCCCCTTGGTTGGGGAGTCAAGGATCAAGGGGTAAGATTTCAAGATAAGGGGGGAAGCCACGTAGGACCGAGATGAGGAGACATATCTTTCCACAGGGGGTTGTGAATCTTTGGACTTCTCTACCCCAGAGGGTTGTGGATGTTCAGTCGTTGAGTTTGTTTAAAGCAGAGTTTGCTCAATTCCTCAATACCAAAAACCCATAGAGGTAAGTGGATAGTGAGGCGGCGCAGTGACACAGTGGTTAGCCAGGGATCCGGGTTTGATTCCAGCCTCGGGTCACTGTCTGTGTGGAGTCTGCACGTCCTCCCCATATCTGCGTGGGTTTCCCCCGGGTGCTCTGGTTTCCTGCTACAGTCGAAAAGACGTGCTGGTTAGGTGCATTGGCCATGCAAAATTCTCCCTCAATGTACCCGAACAGGCGCCAGAGTGTGCCGACTGGGGGATTTTCACAGTAACTTCATCGCAGTGTTAATGTAAGCCTACTTGTGACGAATAAATAAACTTGAATCTTTAATTTTAGTGTGGGGGAACAAAAGGCATTGAAGTGGGTGATTGGCCATGAGAATATTGAATGGTGGAGCAGGTTCCACAGGCTGAATAGCCTACTCCTGTGTTCCTAATTGTCCCACTTAAAACAGGTTCCGTAAGCCTCCAGCCTCAGCAAAGTGAGAAAAGGGATCACAGGAGAATGACTGGAGACATCACATGATGTCTGAGACAGGGAATGAGAACTCCTGTGGTGAAGACAGTGAGGTGCCAGCCACTGGGGGTAACTATCAATGGTGGGGGGTGGTGGGGTTAACCTCAGTGAGTTAGCTAACCCCAAGCAGAACAGGCCATGGCTCGGTGGGTAACTCTCTTGCCTCTGCTGCAGAAGGTTGCTGGTTCAAGTCCCGCTTTGTAAACCTGAGCACGTAATTCAGTTGGATTCTCCCACATTGTTGGACTGAGAGATAGCTCCAACGTCGGAGAGACTGTGTTCCAGATGAGACATGGAACTGAGTCTTCACTGCAGAATGTGATAGAATCCAGTTAGACAGAACAAGAAGAGCCAATGGGAGATTTTTTCCTTTAATCTGTTAGAAATATATCGCCATTCTTTCACTGTGTCTGGGTCAAAACACTGGAATGCCCTCCCTAACAGCATTGTGGGTGCACCTACACCACGTGGACTGCAGCGGCTCAAGGAAGTGGCTCATTACCACCTGGGCGGCACAGTGGTTAGCACTGCTGCCTCACAGACCCGGTTTCGATTCCCAGCTTGGGTCACTGTGTGTGGAGTTTGCACATTCTCCCCGTGTCTGCATGGGTTTCCTCCCACAGTCCAAAGATGTGCGAATTAGGTTGATCAGCTGTGCTAAATTGCCCCTTAGTGTCTCAGGATGTGTAGATTAGTTGGTTAGTCATGGCAAATGTGTGGAGTTACGGGATCGGGTTGGGGGGGGGGGGGGGATGGACCTGGGTAAGATAGTCAGAGAACTGGTGTAGACCCGATGGGCCAAATGGCCTCTTCTGCACTATAGGGATTCTATAATTCTCGAGAGACAATTCGGGATGGCAGATAAACGCTGGCCTAGCCAGCGACACCCAGATCCATCAACGGATGAATAAGCTACATCCCTGGAGCTGGGGCAGGGGGGAAATCCCTACAGCGCAGGAGGAGGCCATTCAGCCCATCGAGTCTGCACCGACCACAATCCCACCCAGGCCGTAGTCCCGTAACCCCATGCATTTACCTTAGCTAGTCCCCTTGACACTAAGGGGCAATTTAACATGGCCAATCCACCTAACCCGGACATCTTTAGATTGTGGGAGGAAACCGGAGGAAATCCAGGCAGACACGGGGAGAACGTGCAGACTCCACACAGTCACCCGAGGTCGGAATTGAACCCGGGGTCCCTGGCGCTATGAGGCTGCAGTGCTAACCACCGTGCCACCGCATGGGTTGTTCTAGGACTTTGACCCAGTGGCCATGGAGGAAGAGCTGATAAGATGGCAATGGCATGAGGGGACCGTGTAGGAGTTTCACATGTGTCTTGTACTTCGAAGTGACACAGCTCTGGGATTCTGCTTGCAAACAGAATTAAGATGCCAGCCCACGTGACCTCGACAAATGATAGGCTTATATAAATGGAGTGGGACGGGATCCAGTGTTCTGAAGTAAAACTGTTCTATATTTATGAAAATCAACACTGAAGCCACTAATTTGAACGGGTGCAGACTTTTTGCCACCTCAAAGGGAGCGACTCTCTGGGTTTCGTTTGGGCAGACATTGTCGACTATTTATGTTTGCTGGATTTTTGATCAGTTTGCGAGCCTCTCCCCTCTGCGTTGTTTACCCTGACTGCTCACACCATCCTGTTTTTGGCGCCCAGCCCCGCGGCACTGGCACTCTCCAGAATCCCCTGCCAGGTCTCAGCTGCAAGTCGGTGCGGCTGCACCGATCGTGGGTTCAAACCCCGCTCCAGGATCTCGATTGGGCCTGCGTTCACTGGAGATTAGAAGAATGAGAGGGGGGAGAGGGGGAGGATGTAATTGAAACAAAGAACAAAGAACAGTACAGCACAGGAAACAGGCCCTTCGGCCCTCCAAGCCTGTGCCGCTCCTTGGTCCAACTAGACCAATCGTTTGTATCCCTCCATTCCCAGGCTGAAACGTATAACATTCTGACAGGGATGGACAGACTGGATACAGGGATGTTATTTCCTCTGGCTGAGGGGGGAAGCGGGGAGCCAAGAACAAGTTTAAAGTTCATTTATTATTGTCACAAGGCTTACGTTAACACTGCAATGAATTTACTGCGAAAATCCCCGAGTCGCCACACTCCGGCACCTGTTCAGGTACACTGAGGGAGAATTTAGCATGGCCAATGCACCTGAACCAGCACGTCTTTCCGACTGTGGGAGGAAACCGGAGCACCCGGAGGAAACCCACGCAGACACGGGAAGAACGTGCAAACTCCACACAGACAGTGACACAAGCCAGGAATCGAACACGGGTTCCTGGCACTCTGGGGCAGCAGTGCTAACCACCGTGCTGTCGTGGACTCAGTCTCGGGATACGGGGGAGGCCATTTAGAACCAAGATGTGGAGAAATTTCTTCAATCACAGGGTAATGAGCCTGTGGAATTTTCTACCACAGAAGGCTGCGAAGGCCAAGTCACTGAATATATTTAAGAAAGAGATAGATGATGTCTTAGATTTTAATGGCATCAAGAGGAATGGGGAGAAAGCGGGGATATTGCTTTGAGATAAGAGGATCAGCCATGATTGTATTGAATGGTGGAACAAGCTCAAAGGGCTGAATGGCACAGTGGTTAGCACTGCTGCCTCACAGCGCCAGGGACCCAGGTTCAATTCAGGCCTCGGGTCACTGTCTGTGTGGAGTTTGCACGTTCTCCCCGTGTCTGGGTTTGTTCCGGGTGCTCCGGTTTCCAAACAGGCCGCGTTTTCCCGCAGTGACCCGGGCCGCTGCTTGTCCCTCGACCAACAGATGATCCCCTTATCGTTATCCTGTCATATTTTCTTTTTGCGTGATCCTGCTGTGCACAAATTGGTCACCTTTCCTACCTTGTGGCGATGACCCGAACTCGTGAAAGTACTTCGCTATCTGTGAGGCACTTTGATTTGGTTTTATTTGATTTCTTGTCACATATCAGTATACAGTGAAAAGTATTGCTTCTTGCACCCTATACAGACAAAACATACCGTTCATAGAGAAGGAAACGAGAGAGTGCAGAATGTAGTGTTACAGTCATAGCTAGGCTGTGGAGAAAGATCAACTCAATGCAAGGCAAGTCCATTCAGAAGTCTGATGGCAGCAGGGAAGAAGCTGTTCTTGAGTCGGGTGGTACGTGACCTCAGACTTTTGTATCTTTTTCCCGATGGAAGAAGATGGAAGAGAGAATGACCGGGGTGCGTGCCAGTCACGTACAGCGGTGGTTGATGGGATGGTTGCTTGGTAACCCCCATTCCGGCCAGAGACTTGCAGCCACCATGACACCACCCGGAAGAGACTGGCTAGGAATTGTGCAAAGGTGCCTCGAGCCAGGTTGGGTAGCTCTCCAGATGAAACCCATCTCAACTCCCGACACCTTCTTATGGAGAAGTTTCAAGGGCACGAGCCATCTCCGCGGGCACCTCACCCATCTCACACAGGCAGCACGGTGCCTCACAGTGCCAGTGGCCCGGATTCAATTCTGGCCTTGGATCACTGTCTGCGTGGGTTTCCTCCGGGTGCTCCAGTTTCCTCCCATAGTCCAAAGATGTGCAGGGTAAGTGGATTGGACGTGATAAATTGCCTCATAGTGCCGGGGAGATTAACAAGGCAAATATGTGGGGTTACGGCCTAGGGTGGGATTGTTGTTGGCTCGATGGGCTGAATGGCCTCCTTCTGCGCTGGAGGGATTCTATGATGTATCGCAGAAAACAGGCAACCACAAAAAAAGTGCTCTGAAGAATTTGACTCCGTCCCCATGAGCATTCATGATCTCCAGAAGAGCATCAGAGCTCCAAAGGAGAGTCATATGAACTCGAAACATCTGCTCTGTTTCTCTCTCTGCCAGACCTGCTGAGCTTTTCCAGCATCCACAGTATTTTGCTTTTATTTTGGGGAAGAGGCTATTTCAGATACAGTATGATGCAAGGAGAAAGGACTAATTAATAATTGTATTGTAAAAGAGAAGAGTGATCATAGTATGTTGGACAGTGGGGTTCAATTTGAAATAGGGACCTTAAATCTAAACAAAGGAAGCTACAAAAGTATGAGGGAGCATGTTGGCTGTGGCATATTGGGAAAATACATTAACATGTATGATGGTAGAAGGGCAATAGCTGGTATTTAAAAGAATTAATACATGGCTTACAACAAATACACATTCCTTTAAAATACTAAAAAAGTGAGTAAACCGTGACTAACAAAGTAAGTTAAAGGTCGTACTAGATCAAAGGAAGAGGCTCATAAAGTTGTCAAAAAAAACTAGTCAGCTGGAGGTGGACCAAGAAACCAAAAAGGGGAGAACAGACTATGAATGTAAACTAATAAAAACACATTTTAAAAAATGACCGTAAAAGCTTCTATAAATATATAAAGAGGCAAAAGAGTTTTGGGCAAGTATACGGATAGGAAAAGGTGTGAGAGATATGGGCGAAATGCAGGCAAATGGGAATAGTTCAGTTCAGGAAACCTGGCCAGCATGGATGAGTTGGGCTGAAGGGTCATGCTGTGTTCTATTAGCAAAGGTGAGTCCATTATAGGCAAAGACAGGAGAATTTATAATGGGGAATGATGAAAAAGGCAGAGAAGTTAAATAATTAACTTGGGTTTTTCTTAACAGAGGAAGGTAGAATCATACAGTGCAGAAGGAGGCCATTTGGCCCATCGAGTCTGCACCGACCACAATCCCACCCAGACCCTATCCCCATAACGCCATGCATTTACCCGAGCGAGTCCCCCTGACACTACGGGGCAATTTAACACGGCCTATCCACCTACCCGCACATCTTTGGACTGAGAGAGGAAACAGGAGCACCTGGAGGAAACCCACGCACACAGGGAGAACGTGCAAGCTCCACACAGAGAGTGACCCAAGCCAGGAATTGAACCCGGGTCCCTGGCGCTGTGAGGCAGCAGTGCTAACCACTGTGCCACCGTGCCGCCCCCATATAAAGAGATCTTCCAGAAATACTGGAGAACAGGGGTGTGGGCTAATGAGAATGAGGAACTGAAAGATATGAATGGGTAAATATGCAGTACTGGATGAGTTATTGTGTTCGAAAGTTGATAAATCCCTTGAACCTACATCCCAGAATGTTGAAAGAGGGTGGCTGCAGTGATCATGAACATATGTGGGCGACATGGTGGCACCGTGGTTAGCACTGCTGGCTCACAACGCCAGGGACCAAGGTTCGATTCCGGCCTCGGGTCACTGCCTGTGTGGAGTTTGCACATTCTCCCCATGCCTACGGGGGTTTCCTCTGGGTGCTCCAGTTTCCTCCCAAGTCCAAAGATGTGCGGGTTAGGTTGATTGGCCATGCTAAATTGACCCTAGTGTCAGGGGATTAGCGGGGTAAATATGTGGGGTTACGGGAATAGGGTCTGGGTGGGATTGTGGTCAGTGCAGACTCGATGGGCCGAGTGGCCTCCTTCTGCACTGTAGGGATTCTATGATATTGGTGAGCATCTTCCAAAATCCTATAGATTCCTGCGATGGGAAGGTAGCAAATGTTACCCCCACCATTTAAGAAAGGAGGGGGAGAGAGAGAAAACAGGGGAAGCCATAGACCCATTAGCCTGACGTCAGTAGCAGGGAAAGTGCTCGAATCTATTCTAAAGGATGTACTAACTGGACACTTAGAAATTAATGGTCAAGTTCGGCAGAGTCAACATGGATTTGTAACAGAGGAATCCTGTTTGCCAAACCTGCTGGAGTTTTTTGAGCATGTTACAAGCAGAATAGTAAAGGGGAACAAGGGGATGTGGTGTATTTGGATTCTCAGAATCAATAGGGTCCCACGTTGTAGGTTAGTAAACAATATTGGAGCACATGGGATAGGGGGAAATGTACTAACATGGATCAAGGACTGGTTAACAGGTAGAATCATATAATCCTACAGTGCAGAAGGAGGCCATTCAGCCCATCGGGTCTGCACTAACCACAATTGCACCCAGGCCCGATCCCCACAATCCCATGCATTTACTTGCCCCTTAGTGTGGGATCCCCACAATTCCATGCTAAATTGCCCCTTAGTGTCAGGGGGACTAGCTAGGGTAAATGCTCGGGTAAAAGGAACAGAGAATCAAAGAATCATGAGAGTGCAGAAGGAAACCTTTGGCCCATCGAGCCTGCACCAGCTCTCTGACCACAATCCCACCCAGGCCCTATCCCTGTAACTCCACACATTTACCATGCGAATCCATCTAACCTACACACTCAAGGGGCAATTTATCATGGCCAATGCACTTAACCCGCACATCTTTGGATTGTGGGAGGAAACTGGAGCACCCGGAGGAAACCCACGCAGACACGGGGAGAAAGTGCAGACTCCGCACAGACAGTGACCCGAGACTGGAATTGAACCTGGGTCCCTGGCGCTGTGAGGCAGCAGTGCTAACCACTGTGCTAAAACTAGATGGCATAGGTTTAAGGTGAGAGGGAAAAGATTTAAAGGGAACCTGAGGGGCATCATTTCACACATGTGTGGAATGAGTTGCCAGAGGAGGTGATAAAGGCGGCACAGTTCCAACATTTCAAAAGCATTTGGACAGGTACATAGATGGGAAAGGTTTAGAGGGATATGGACCAAACGCAGGTAAATGGGACTAGTTCAGTTTAGGAATCCTGGTTGGCATGAACAAGTTGGGCCGAAGGGCCTGTTTCCCATGCTGTATATCTCAATAGTTCTCTCTATGGAGTACTGAGTACAGTTTTGGTCTCCTTACCGAAGGAAGGATATACTGGCCACAGAGGAAGTGCAATGAATGTTCACCAGACTGATTCCCGGGATGGCGGGATTGGAAAGATTGAAGAGACTGGGCCTCATTTCTCTAGAGCTTCGAAGAATGAGACATGATCTCATTGAAATGTACACAGCTCTTACAGGGCCGGATAGAGTAGATGCGGGAAGGATGTTTCCCCCGATGGGGGTTGGGGGTGGTGTCCAGATCCAGGGGATAAAAAAGTGAAAAGTTTATTTATTAGTCACATGGCTTACATTAACACTGCAATGAAGTTACTGTGAATATCCCCTAGTCGCCACACTCCGGCACCTGTTCGCGTACACTGAGGGAGAATTTAGCATGACCAACGCACCTAACCAGCACGTCTTTCGGACTGTGGGAGGAAACCGGAGCACCCGGAGGAAACCCACGCAGACACAGGGAGAATGTGCAGACTCCACACAGACAGTGACCCAAGCCGGGAATCGAACCTGGGTCCCTGGCGTGGTGAAGCAGCAGTGCTAACCAGTGTGCCCCTGATTCTGAGATACAGTCTCAGGGACGGTCTCAGGATAAGGGCCAGGACATTTAAGACTGAGATGAGGAGGAATTTCTTCTCTCAAAGGGTGGTGAATCTTTGGAAGTCTCTGTCCCAGGGGGCTGTGGGAAGCTCAGTCGCTGAGTGTGGTCAAGACTGAAATCGATAGATTTCGAGATGATGGCAAGGGATTTGGGGATAGCACAGGAAAATGGCACCGGGACAGAAGATCCGCCATGATCTAGTTGAATGACAGAGCAGGCTCGATGGGCCGAATGGTCTACTCTTCTGTTCCTAAATGTCACCTGACCTGAATATTTTTCCCTAGTTCAGCATCATTCGCATTTGTCTGAAGCTGTGTGCTGCTGCTGGTATTACAGACATCGTCCTCCCAACTCAGCCCCAAGTCGGGCGAAGGCTTGTTTCAGCGTTTTTTTTGGAATGTGGCTGGTTCAGACAGCAGGAGTTAAGTATTATTACATGTATTTTAAAGGCTGGCTCGAGTCAGCTGCTGCAATGATTGTCTTGCCTGCTGGGGGGGAAGCGAGAGGTTATTCCTTACGCAAAGTGCTAAAACAGTTGGTGCCGTTTCCTCTTAGCTCATTTATAAACCCCCCCCCCCCCCCCCCCCCCCCACCCCCGACCCCCATCTCTCTGCTGCCATCAATCCAACTTGGCTACTGCACGACGCAGACTCCAAACCGGCTCCCCTTTCTGTTAATGAGAGGCACAGATCCATGATCAAAGCGAGGCACCGGGAACCATGTGCACTGACCTTTCACCTCCAGGATCCCAATGGGATTATGGGCTTGGGGAGTGATTGACAGGTCTCCTCTCGCTCTCTCCCTCTCCGAGGGGACATCTCTGGAATATGGTTTCAAAGCCTGGGCCTGGCCGCAAAGTGCATTGGCTGCAAAGCAGCACTTGTGAAGTATCTTTTTATAGAATCCATACAGTGCAGAAGAGGTCATTCAGTCCATCGAATGTGCACTGATACTCTGGCAGAGTGTTTCACCCATGCCCTCTACCCCGTCCTATCCCTGATACACATTTCCCATGGCGAATCCATCTACCAAACACACCTCATCCATCTACCAAGGACACTAAGGGGCAATTTAGCATGGCCAATCCATCTAACCTGCACATCTTTGGACTGTGGGAGGAAACCGGAGCACCCGAAGGAAACCAAGCAGACATGAGGAGAACGTGCAAACTCCACACGGACAGTGACCCGAGGCCGGAATTGAATCCGGGTCCCTGGTGCTGTGGGACAGCAGTGCCAACCACTGTGCCGCTTTGGAGAGGAGTGCCAACCAGGCATTTAGATGAGCACTTGAAACACCATAGCACACAAGACTACAGACCAATGCTGGGAAAGGGGATTAGGATAGATAGGTTCTTGCTGGCTGGTGCAGGCATGATGGGCCGAAGGGCCTCTTTCTGTGCTGTAAAACTCTGAGTCTACAACTGTTCATCATTCCCATGCACGTGAAAAGAGATGGTGACGTTTTGAGTGAAGTGGTGCAATGGTATCGTCACTGGACGAGTAATCCAGAGACCCAGGATAAAGGTCTGGGAATGTGGGTTCGAATCCCGCCACGGCAGATGGTGAAATTTGAATTCAATACATTTTCAAGAATCTGGAATTAAGAGTCTGATGATGACCATGAACAACCCATCTGCTTCAGTAATGTCTGCTATCCTTACCCGGTCTGGCCTACACGTGACTGCGTGGGTGAGTGTGTGTGTGCGTGGGTGAGTGTGTGTGTGCGTGGGGGGGGGGTGTGAGTGTATGTGGGTGGGGGGGAATGTGTGAGAGTGTGCGTGAGTGTGTATGTGGGGGGGGGTGCGTGTGGGGGTGAGTGCGTGTGGGGGTGAGTGCGTGTGGGGGTGAGTGCGTGTGGGGGTGAGTGCGTGTGGGGGTGAGTGCGTGTGGGGGTGAGTGCGTGTGGGGGTGAGTGCGTGTGGGGGTGAGTGCGTGTGGGGGTGAGTGCGTGTGGGGGTGAGTGCGTGTGGGGGTGAGTGCGTGTGGGGGTGAGTGCGTGTGGGGGTGAGTGCGTGTGGGGGTGAGTGCGTGTGGGGGTGAGTGCGTGTGGGGGTGAGTGCGTGTGGGGGTGAGTGCGTGTGGGGGTGAGTGCGTGTGGGGGTGAGTGCGTGTGGGGGTGAGTGCGTGTGGGGGTGAGTGCGTGTGGGGGTGAGTGCGTGTGGGGGTGAGTGCGTGTGGGGGTGAGTGCGTGTGGGGGTGAGTGCGTGTGGGGGTGAGTGCGTGTGGGGGTGAGTGCGTGTGGGGGTGAGTGCGTGTGGGGGTGAGTGCGTGTGGGGGTGAGTGCGTGTGGGGGTGAGTGCCTGTGGGGGTGAGTGCCTGTGGGGGTGAGTGCCTGTGGGGGTGAGTGCCTGTGGGGGTGAGTGCCTGTGGGGGTGAGTGCCTGTGGGGGTGAGTGCGTGTGGGGGTGAGTGCCTGTGGGGGTGAGTGCCTGTGGGGGTGAGTGCCTGTGGGGGTGAGTGCCTGTGGGGGTGAGTGCCTGTGGGGGTGAGTGCCTGTGGGGGTGTGTTTGTGGGGGGGTGTGTGTGTGGGGGCTGTGAGTGTGGGGGCTGTGAGTGTGGGGGTGAGTGCGTGTGGGGGTGTATGTGTGGGGGGGGGGTGGTGAGTATATGCAATGTGGTTGATTTTCAACATGCCCTCTGAAATGGCCGCTCATTTCAAGGGCAATTAGGGATGGACAATTGATGGCCCCAATCAGCGCTGCCCACATCCCCTGAATGAATAACACGATGGAAAGGCCTCACTCTGGCGATGGTTGCCATTGGACCGGGATCAAGGCGGGCCTAATCGATAAACGAGCGGCTCGGCAGTGTTCCATTCGGAAAACCGGATTGCCGCATTCCGACAAAATGAAAACCTCGAGAATCCCACTGCCCCCGGCCTCGCCTTCCCCGAACACCAGCACAGGAGGAGGCCATTCGGCCTATCATGCCTGTACTGGCTCTCCAAATGAGCATGGTGACTTAGCGCCATTCCCCTGCCTTTTCTGCGTGTCCCCTGCACATCTAACACCCTCTCGATTGAACCTGCCGCCACACTTCCAGGCAGCGCATTCCGGACCCCAACCACTCGCTGTGGGGAACAGTTTTTTCTCACATTATATTTGCTTCTTTCGCAAATCACTTTAAATCTGTGCCCTCTCGTTCTCGATCCTCTCACCAGTGGGAACAGTTTCTTTCCTTATCTACTCTGCCATGTTAAGAGAACTCGTCTCTCCTCAGATTCCTTTGCAAATGATCTTCGATCTGTGCCTTTTCGATTTCGAACACGCCGGTTCGATCCCCCCCTTAACCGTCCGTGGTCTGAGGGGGAACAAGTCCAGCTTCTCCAGACACGCACTGAAGTCCCCCCCCACTGCCCTCCCCCTGGCATCACACTGGTTAATCTCCTCTCGCTCCCTCTGAAAGGACCTTGACATCCCACACAAATGCTGGAAGCAAGCAGGCCAATAAAATCCGGAACAAATTACACACACACACGCATTTGAGCACAGAGACAGCTTTTAACAGGAGCCCAAACATCCAAGACAGGTTCCCCCTTTTCCCTGGGACACACTGTTCCCACCCATATTTCTTTCTTCCTGCCTTTAAGCAAACGTCCATGGAATGTGATCAACAAGCCAAGGGAACGCTGCACTCACTGGCTCCTTGGCTCAGCCCCTTATTCCTGGTGCAGTGCTGCGCTCTAGAGGGCACTGCCAGGATGTCAGCCAGGGTCCCTGCACAGAGAGTGAGAGAGAACCCTGGGATCCAGGCGGACTGGACAATTTAGGTCGGCAGGGCTGGAGAGTTTGGGTGATGGTCAGAGAGGAGAAGGAGAGCGCACACACACATACACACAGGACAAACATAGATATACTCACTCTCACACAGAGACACACACACACACTCTCACACAGACTCTCTCACACACGCACACAGACTCTCTCACACACGCACAGACTCTCTCACACACGCACACAGACTCTCTCACACACGCACACAGACTCTCTCACACACGCACACAGACTCTCTCACACACGCACACAGACTCTCTCACACACGCACACAGACTCTCTCACACACACAGACTCCCTCACACACATAGACTCCCTCACACACACATAGACTCCCTCACACACACATAGACTCCCTCACACACACACAGACTCTCACGCACACACACAGACTCACACGCACACACACAGACTCACACGCACACACACAGACTCACACGCACACACACAGACTCACACGTACACACACAGACTCACACGCACACACACAGACTCCCTCACACATACACACACTCTCACACACGCACACATTCTCTCACACACACATTCTCACACATACACAGAATCTCTCATACACCACAGACTCATACATACACACACACACACACACAGACACACACACACACACACACACACACAGACACACACAGACACACACACAGGGGTGGTGTACGACTTGCAATGGTTTTCATTTTAATGGGTTTGGTAGCAAAATACAAATCTTAAAATGTTACAATGTGATTATTCTGTAAAACATGCTTTAAATATACTCTGAGCCTCAAGAAATCAAAGCTACCTGCAAATGGAACAAACAGCCAATGTAACAGTTGGAAGGAGCACAGCTTCAGAGGGAAGTTTCTCAGCTAGGGGTGTATTTTCCACTCACTGGCCTGAGTCTATGTCACTGAAGCCACTTTCATTAACTTCATCGGATGCGGAACGTCAGCGATGGGGAAAGGAACCCAAGTCATTGCACGCAACACCAATAGGGCTAGATACAGCACGGGATTAGATACAGAGTGAAGCTCCCTCTACACTGTCACCATCAAACACTCCCAGGATAGGTACAGCACGGGGGTTAGATACAGAGTAAAGCTTCCTCTACACTGTCACCATCAAACACTCCCAGGACAGATACAGCACGGGATTAGATACAGAGTGAAGCTCCCTCTACACTGTCCCCATCAAACCCTCCCAGGACAGGTACAGCACGGGGTTAGATACAGAGTAAAGCTTCCTCTACACTGTCACCATCAAACACTCCCAGGACAGATACAGCACGGGATTAGATACAGAGTGAAGCTCCCTCTACACTGTCCCCATCAAACCCTCCCAGGACAGGTACAGCACAGGGTTAGATACAGAGTAAAGCTCCCTCTACACTGTCCCCATCATCACTCCCAGGACAGATACAGCACGGGATTAGATACAGAGTGGAGCTCCCTCTACACTGTCCCCATCAAACACTCCCAGGACAGGTACAGCACGGGATTAGATACAGAGTGAAGCTCCCTCTACACTGTCCCCATCAAACACTCCCAGGACAGATACAGCATGGGGTTAGATACAGAATAAAGCTCCATCTAACACTGACCCCAATAACCACCACCAGGACAGGTACAGCACAGGGTTCAATCCAGAGTAAAGTTCCCTCTGCGCAGTTCCCAATAAACACTCTCTGGACAATACGGCATGGGGTTAGATACAGAGTAAAGCTCCCTCTACACTGTCCCCATCAAACACTCCCAGGACAGGTACAGCACGGGGAGGATTAAATACAAATTGAAGTTCTATATTTTATTCAAGTCCAGCCCCCAAAGACTTACTTTGCTGATATTTTCTCCCACCCAGTGCCAGTAGTTAAATGCTGCCTCTCTGGATGGTGGCTGGAGCTGAGTCAGACCCATTCCCCTGGGCCCCTCACATGCACACAGGGCTGTCTGTTCTGTTGCTGCAGCTTTAAGCCCGGCTGTCAGACACCAGCTTGTGCGGAGGGCCGCAGAGTCGAAGCACTAACAGCGTTTTTATCGTTAACACAGACAGGCAGCTTCATATTCATCAGTAAGCACGCTACAACAGCACCCTACGCTTCTGCCACATACCCCCCTCGCCAGTCTGCGTCAGCCCAAAGCACAGCTTAGTTTAAATAAATAAAAGGGATGAGGATGTCCCCACCGGAGCGGGAGGAAGCGGCGGTGAGCCCCTCCCTCAGCCGCTGGGAACCCTCAGTAGACAGCGAGCGAATCCACTACATGAGGAGCGTGAAGAGGCGACAGACAGAGAGAGAGAGTACGGAGCTCACTAAAGCAATGCGACCGGCAGTCTGGCAGATCCGTGTGGGTTTAGGGGGAATGCACCGGGAGAGTTCAGTTCGGGTTAGAATCGGTGTCCCTGCCCACTTTCCACTGACGTGAGTCTCTCCGCCATCCACCACATTCTTGCCAAGTCCGCCAGGAGTTGCCCTGCTGATGATGGCAGGTTGGGGCAGTGTCCACAGATCCGCGTCAGGGTGGAGTCGCACAGGCGGGGCCCAAAGGCCACACGACTTTGGACAAACCTTCTCGGGTGCATGAGCATCCACTGATTTCTTTTCAGGCCCTCGTGGGAGGGTGGGTGGGAGAGGCAGCGGGGTGCCTGCTGTTTTGTCCCGTTCGTGATCCACCACCAAGACTCCCCTCCCCACTCCACCTCAGGACATCTGGTGCGGTGCCTCCAGCATCTCCATGAGGAAGGTGTCGATGGGAGTGTCTCCGATCAGCTTGAAGAAGAAGAGGTGCTCCAGACACTTGAGTCCGATGGAGCGGAGAGCGGGCAGGCGCAGCAGGAGCTTGGCAAACCTGGTGGTGGGAGGGGAGAGAGACACATGGGTACAAGCAAGGAGGTCAAGTCCTCTCCCAGGACAAGTAGAGCACAGTCACCTCCCACAGCCCGTATCTCTTCATTGCTACAGACCCGTGAGCCACTCCAGAATGCCCATTGTAACCCCGTAACCCCCAGCGATAACCACCCAGTCCCCCATAACCCAGTCCCCAATAATCCTGTTAATGTTCCGCGTAGCCCAATGACCCCGTTAGCACCGTGTACACCCAATGACCCCTGTTAATGTCCCGTGTACACCCAATGACCCCTGTTAATGTCCCGTGTACACCCAATGACCCTGTTAGCGCCCCGTGTACACCTAATAACCCTGTTAGCATCCTGTGTACACCCAATGACCCTGTTAGTGCCTTGTGTAACCCAATAACCTTGTTAGCGCCCTGTGTACACCCAATAACCCTGTTAACGTCCCGTGTAACCCAATGACCCTGTTAGTGCCCCGTGTAATCCAATAACTGTTAGCATCCCGTGTAATCCCAACCCTGTTAGCATCCCGTGTACACCCAATAACCCTTTTAGCACCCCCTATTAACCCTGTTAGCACCCCATATACCCCCAGTGACCCTGTTAGTGCCCCGTATACACCCAATGACCCTGTTAGCACCCCGTGTACACCCAATAACCCTGTTAATACCCCGTGTACACCCAATAACCCTGTTAATACCCCGTGTACACCCAATAACCCTGTTAATACCCCGTGTACACCCAATAACCCTGTTAATACCCCGTGTACACCCAATAACCCTGTTAATACCCCGTGTACACCCAATAACCCTGTTAGTGCCCATGTACACCCAATCAGCACGATTCCACCGCATAACGTGGCCTCCCCCATTTACGTTCCCCATACCCCCTCAATTTACATCCTCATTAAACCATTCTGCTCCCTTGAAAAAACTCCCTCAAGAATCTGCTCCGACCTCCTTCAGCAACAACCCATCTATAATCCCAAATAAATCTCTTCATCGCAAGAAGCACCGTCCACTTAACTCACCTCAAAATCCCTCCCCTCTCCCTCGATAACCCTCCCCTCCCTGCGATAACCTCCCTCCCTCCCGCGAAAACCACCCCTCCTCCCTCCCGGGATAACCTCCTTCCCTCCCCCCAAGATAACCACGCTGCCCCTCGATAACCTCCTTCCCTCCCTCGATAACCTCCCTCCATCCGATAACCACCCTCCCTCCCTCGATAACCACCCTCCCTCCCTCGATAACCACCCTCCCTCAATAACCTCCCTCCCTCCCTCAATAACCTCCCTCCCTCCCTCAATAACTTCCCTCCCTCCCTCAATAACTTCCCTCCCTCCCTCAATAACTTCCCTCAATAACCTCCCTCCCTCCCTCAATAACTTCCCTCCCTCCCTCAATAATCTCCCTCCCTCGACAGCCTCCCTCCCTCCCTCGATAACCTCCCTCCCTCCCTCGATAACCTCCCTCCCTCCCTCGATAACCTCCCTCCCTCGATAACCTCCCTCCCTCGATAACCTCCCTCCCTCCCTCCCTCGATAACCTCCCTCCCTCGATAACCTCCCTCCCTCCCTCGATAACCTCCCGCCCCCTCGATAACCTCCCTTCCTCCATCCGATAACCTCCCTCCCTCGATAACCTACCCAAGAACCTGTCAATCTCAACAAACTCTTCCAACCCGGAATAAAACTCCATAATACACAATTCCAAACCCCAACAATAAACCTCAACCCCTGACTCCCCCCTTAATAAACTCTCCCATCACACTCTCTGAACGCCACCATCCTCCCCACCTAAACGTTCCTTCAGCCCGCACTCCCTGAGCGAAGCCTGCCACAGCCAAGCATCACGAGCAGAGGCTGTTAAGCCACGGGGTCTGAGGTACAGGATGGGTGATCCCAGTGCCTTCCTGAGGAGAAGAAGAAATCTGTCTGAACTCTCTGTCTACTCCACTCCCCGCCCAGAGGGGGGATATGCTCAGTGTGTAACTAAGCCCACAGTCTCACTCACCTGCCCAGCTGATCAGGGTATTTCTGTTTGCAGTAAGATTCGAGAGACGCGTAAACCTTCTCCCGGAGAATTTCCACCTCTGCCGAATTCGAAAGTCCCTTCGCATCTACAGGGTAAGAGAGGAGGGTGTGATCAGGGGTGGATTCACAACCTTGCTATGACCTCATGAACCTGCTGAGCCCCGCACATGCTCCCAGTGGAGGATACGCCCCTGTCTACATCAACGGGGACAAAGTAGAAATGGTCTGGAGCTTCAAGTTTTTAGGTGTCCAGATCACCAACAACCTGTCCTGGTCCCTCCATGCCGCCATTATAGTTAAGAAAGCCCACCGGTGCCTCTACTTTCTCAGGAGGCTAATGAAATTTGGCATTTCAGCTACGACTCTCACCAACTTTTACAAATGCACCATAGAAAGCATTCTTTCTGGTTGTATCACAGTTTGGTATGGCTCCTGCTCTGCAAGGAACTACAAAGGGTCATGAACGAAGCCCAGTCCATCACTCAAACCAGCCTCCCATCCAATGACCCTGTCTACACCTCCTGCTGCCTCGGCAAAGCAGCCAGCATAATTAAGGACCCCACGCACCCTGGACATTCTCTCTTCCACCTTCTTTCGTTGGGAAAAAGATACAAAAGTCTGAGGTCACGTACCAACCGACTCAAGAACAGCTTCTTCCTTGCTGCTGTCAGACTTTTGAATGGACTTACCTTTTATTAAGTTGACCTTTCTCTACACCCTAGCTATGACTGTAATACTACATTCTGCACTCTCTCCTTTCCTTCTCTATGAGCGGTATGTTTTGTCTGCAACGCGTGCAAGAAACAATACTTTCACTGTATGCTAATAAATGTGACAATACTAAATCGAATCAAATCAAAATGATTGAGTTTTTTTGAAGAGGTGACAAAGATCATTGATGAGGGAAGGGCTGTGGGTGTAGTTTATATGGACTTTAGTACGGCGTTTGACAAGACCCTACATGGCAGACAGGTACAAAAATTAAAATCACATGGGATTCAGGGTGGGCTGGCTGGATGGATACAGAACTGGCTCGGTTAAAGACAGAGAGTAGCAGTGGAAGGGTGTTTTTCAGAATGGAGATCTGTAGCTAGTGGTTTAGTTTATTCGGTTATGTGTCAGAAGTAGGCTTACATTAACACTGCAATGAAGTTACTGTGAAAATCCTGTAGTCGCCACATTCCGGCGCCTGTTTGGGTACACTGAGGGAGAATTTAGCATGGCCAATGCACCTAACCAGCACGTCTTTCAGACTGTGGGAGGAAACCGGAGCACCCGGAGGAAACCCACACAGACACGGGGAGAATGTGCAAACTCCGCACAGTCAGTGACCCAAGTCGGGAATCAAACCCAGGTCCCTGGCGCTGTGAGGCAGCTGTGCGAACAACTGTGCCACCATGCCGATGGTGTTCCGCAGGGATCAGTGCTGGGACCTCTGCTGTTTGTAGTATATATAAATGATCTGGAGGAAAATGTAGGTGGTCTGATTAGTAAGTTTGCTAATGGTGCCGGGGATTGCCAGAGGGTAAAACAGAATATAGATAGATTGGAGACTTGGGCACAGAAATGGCAGATTAGTTTAATCTGGACAAATGCGAGGTGATGGATTTTGGAGGATCAAATTTCGGTGTGATTAACTGTAAATGGCAGAACCCTGAGGACCATTAACATACAGAGGGATCTGGGCGTGCAGGTTCACAGTTCCCTAAAAGTGGCAACGCTGGTGGCCTAGGTGATGAAGAAGGAATATGGCCTGCTCGCCTTCATCAGCTGGGACATTGAGTACAAGAGTTGGTAAATCATGTTGCAGCTATATAAAACCTTGGTTAGGCTGCATTAGGAGCATTGCGTACAGTTCTGCTCACCACACTACCCGAAGGACATGGAAGCTTCGGAGAGAGTGCAAAGAAGGTTCACCAGGATGGTCCCGAGGGTGTTGGCAATGAGGAGAGGTTGAATAAACTAGGATTGTTATCACTGGAAAGACGGAGGAGACTGATAGAGGTCTACAAAGCGATGAGAAGCATAGACAGGGTGGATTGTCAGAGGCTTTTTCCTAGGGTGGAAGTGTCAATTACAAAGGGGCACAGGTTCAAGGTGAGAGGGGGAAAGTTTAAGGGAGACGTGCGGGGAAAGTTTTTCACGCAGAGTGGTGGGTGCCTGGAACACACTGCCAGAGGAGGTAGTGGACGCAGGCATATTAGCAGCATTTAAGAGGCATCTGGATGGGTACATGAATAAGGAGGGAACAGAGGGATATGGACCGAATAAGGGCAGAAGGTTTTTTTTTAGTTTAGTTATGGCATCATGATCGGCATGGGCTTGGAGGGCCGAAGGGCCTGTTCCTGTGCTGTACTTTTCTTTGTTCTTTATTAATCAAGGATGGGCAACAAATGCCAGCCTTGTCAGCGACCCCCACCTCCCAAACAAGAATAAGGAAAATAAATATGCATTTTATATATTTGATATGCACCTTTATATGCAGGGGCCGATCCCGGTCAGGCAAAAAGACCGTCTCCAGGCATTGCCACTTTTTTTTACCAAAAAATGTGGTGGACAACAGTTGGTTATTTTTCATGGTTAAGTCTTGACCAATCAGAGCTGTCTAACCAACCAACCAAACCACGCCCTTTTTTCGTACACTATAAACTGTTGCTCCCTTTGAAATTTGGTATTCTTGCGTTTGTCCTGATGAGTGCAAGACAAAAAGTTTTGACTGCATATCCTTTCAGATGCCGATGGATTGGCTGTAGCACTCCCGAAACTTAGTCTGCCAACACTCTCTGTGACAAAAGGAGCAGCGCTCCGAAAGCTAGTGGCTTTTGCTACCAAATAAACCTGTTGGACTTTAACCTAGTGTTGTGAGACTTCTTACTGTGTTTACCCCAGTCCAACGCCGGCATCTTCACCTCAAATTAATTCCACCAACGCACACAGCAGCGAGACAGACAGTGCTAACACAGCAAGGACAGAATTCCCCCCGAGTGTGGGCCAGCCCACTCTGACCTGCGTGTCGACAGGTTTGCTTCCCACTGCTCTTGACTGAGTGGTGAAGTGCCATTTTGTGAGAGAGCTATAGACTCGCTCATCGCTCTGCTCTCCCCCTGGCTTCCTGTCCTAACCCTAACCCCGCACAGTCTCAGAGGGAGTTCACTGACTGCTACTCCTTCACTAAAAACTGCTACCCAACTTGGGCTTGATGTTAAGAGTTCCACATACCAGGATTAAAGAGGATGATCGCCCGGAGGCAGCCCAGCTCCGTCTTGTCCATCTCCATGTCTCTCATCTTGGAGACCAGCTCGGTCAGAACCCTGCGGGGAGAATGGAGAAGGCAATACATCACAGGTTCTAATCTGTGGAGATATGTATGTACTGACATGCAAGTACTCTGATGCATTCACCCCAACTATCTCATAAAACACTCCCAGGTACAGGGCAGAGTTAGATACAGAGTAAAGCTCCCTCTACACTGTCCCCATCAAACACTCCCAGGACAGGTACAGCACGGGATTAGATACAGAGTGAAGCTCCCTCTACACTGTCCCCATCAAACACTCCCAGGACAGGTACAGCACAGTGTTAGATTTCCACTCTATCTGACGAAGGAGCAGCGCTCCGAAAGCTAATGGCATTTGCTACCAAATAAACCTGTTGGACTTTAACCTGGTGTTGTTAAAACTCTTACCCCATCAAACACTCCCAGGACAGGTACAGCACGGGGCTAGTAAATATCCTACAATACCTCGCCCCCAAAAAAGGGTGCTGTAATTCCGACTCGAGTCAAGCAGCCTTTTGCTGCATCAACCCAACGTTTAACATTCCCCAACATCTGGCTGAGATCTCCCAGTGAGATAACTCTAAGATACAAATTATAGGCAATTATATCTGGTGTTCACCTGATCCTTACCTGGTCTGGCCTGCATGTGACTCCAGATCCACAGCAACGTTAACTGCCCTCTGTTAAGCCCACTTTGTGACTTTCAAGGGACAAATACATGAATAGGATGGGACTGGAGGGATCCGGCCCCCCGAAGGGTAGGGGGTTTAGTTCAGTTTGGGCAACATGGTCGGTGCAGGCTTGGTGGGCCGAAGGGCCTGTTCCTGTGCTGTAATTTCCTTTGTTCAAGGGCAACTAGGGATGGGTGCAAATGCTGGCCCAGCTAGTGATTTCCACATCCAAGGAAAGAATAAATAAATAAATAAATACGTGGGCTCAATGCCACCCTGTCCCACCTGTCGAAGATGGCTCCAACGCCAGCGCTGTGCGCACTGTTGCGGTGTACGTGGAGTCCAGTGGCAAGCAGGATCCCGTCCCTCACGGTTATCGATCGGTGTGAGAACGAAGCGATGAGGAGCTCATTCCAACCTGGAGGGGTGAGACAAGTCAGAATGTCAGGAAGCAGCAGACACCAAGGGTTGGGGGGGGGGGGGGAGCGGAAATGTAGGGGCAGAAATGTGTGCATTTGGAACGGCAGCAGAGTGGTAATCTCACTAGGCTCGGGATCCAGATGGCTGGGCAATTGCTCTGGAGACATCAGTTCAAAACCCACCACAGCAGCTGAGGGAATTTAATCGTATTTTTCTTTATTCTTCCATGTGGGCGTCGCTGGCTGGGCCGGCATTTGTTGCCCATCCTGAATTGTTCCATGAACCGAGTGTCTCGTTCGGCCATTTTCAGAGGGGCAGTTAAGAGACAACCACGTTGTTGTGGGTCTGGAGTCACTTGTAGGCCAGACCGGGTGAGAACGGCAGATTTCCTTCCCCAAAGGGACATTAGTGAAGCCGATGGAATTTTACAACAATCAATGATAGCTGTCGTGGTCATCATTATTGAGACTAACTTTGCAATTTCAGATTTTATCAATTGAATTTAAATTCTACCAGCTGCCATGGTGAGATTTGAACCCGTGTCTCCCCAGAGTATTTAGCCTTGGCCCTAAAGGATTACAAGTTCAATGACATTATTTTAAAAATATATTCTATTCTGTAAGGGGAAAAAAATTATAATGGGTCAGTAAAGATTTTTAAACCATTAGACATTAAGGCACTGACAGAACTGCCAGCATTGAGTTAAATGACTTTAAAACAGAATTATAAGCTAACAAGAAGGCAGTTTATATACATATGACACGCAGTAAGAGATTTAAACAAGTGATTATGATTTAAAAGCATATACGCTGATATTTTGAATGTATTGATGTATTTTTAAGAATCATTGTTCATTTTAGCCAAAGTCAGATTGCTGCAAAGCATCATGGTAAAGGGCATTAGGACAGAGCCATGTTCTAAGGGAATGCTGAAAGCTTGGAAATTTGCAAGATTTGTCAGCAGAGTTTGTAATGGTAAGAACATTCAGAACATTTAATCAAACTTCATGAATAGGGTTTATTCACTGTCCAGATAAGATGGATGCATGCCCAGACGTGGAACCATGTATTAATCTGGTTTGGCAGTAGGGGAACTTATGGGAACGCTCACTTTGAATTTTGTGGCTAGCAAAGGAGGTTACAAGGCAACAGAGGAAGCTGAGTTAGCCAAAAGGGGAGAAGTGTCTAGGTTTTAAGGATTAATGAAATGCCATTATGCCAGAGGGTAAGATGCATTTGGCTAAAGTGTATGATGGGTATTTTTGTTGATTTATGTATATTGAAGATGACAGATTTAAAGCTAACGAAAGGCAGGAGTAATTGATAAGAAAATCTATAATTGATCTGTTTTGAATTGTATATGTTAGAAGTTATTGAAGAGGTCTAGCTACTCCACCGCTGGAGCTGCCCTGACCCTTTGATGGTTTCTTCTAGCAGTCACTGTCAGGATAAAGGTTACCTCTTTAAACTGAGACACTAGCTTCATGAGTCTTGTATCGTGTGAAATTTCTGACGATACCTGGCCATCTCAAAACCCCACCAACTTACTGCTAATGCGCAGTCACCTTGCTTGCTCCAAAACCCAATTCAAGCACAAATTGAATCCAATTCAAGATCCCCACAGGAGGGACATACAAGATCTAAGCTGACAAGTAAAGGCATTGCACCCCGTCTTAACCTTAGCCAGAAGGCCGTGACCACCATTTCCCCTGTTGAAGGCAAATACAATTAATTGACCTGGAATAAAACACTCGCGTCACTGATAGCAACGATGATATTTACCAAATTGTTGTAAAAATCCATCTGATTCACTAATGTCCCTTTAGGGAAAGAAGTCTGCCGTCCTTATTGGCAGCACGGTGGCACAGTGGTTAGCACTGGGGTCTCTCAGCTCCAGGGACTCCTGTTCAATTCGGCCTTGGGTGACTGTGTATAGTTTGCGTGGGTTTCCTCCGGGTGCTCTGGTTTCCTCCCACGCTACAAGATGTGCAGGTTAGCTGGATTGGCCATGCTAAATTGCCTATTATTGTCCCAAGATATGTAGGTTAGGTGAGAAATGTGTGGAGTTATGGGGATAGGACATGGGTAAGATACTGTCAGAGAGTCAGTGCAGACTTGATGGGCCGAACAGCCTCTTCTGCACAGTAGGGATCCTATGATTCTATTCTATGGTTCTCGGACTCGTGGACCCACAGCTCGCAGTGGAACCATGTGGGGAGTTGCAAGTTATCCATCAGCTCCAAGGGATATTAGGGCTGAGGTTTCGGGATAATTTAAGGATCACAGCTAAGGGGTTTCTTTTATTAATAAGTCATCATTGAGGGAATCTGAGGTAACTCAGGCTAAGCAGTCAAGCATTGTGCGGTGTCATTACACTGGTTTACAGCTCGTGCGTGAGGGCATTGGGAGTTTTTCTGTAAACAAACAAAGTTTGCGTTGAGCCTAAACCCTGTGTCCGTGTAATTTTGCCCTTTATAAAAAACCTAAAGTTAAGAACGAACAGTCAGGAGAAACAGGAAAGCAGAAAGGAAACAAAATATGCCTGATGTGATGCTAACACTCGCCGCCGACCCGCCTTTACTGGTACCAGGAGACAAAGGGCAGCCGCCAAGCACTGGTGTGACGTGAAGACATCTTTCCTGCACCCGCTCACCGCCCACTCCCCACCCCAAGCCTCACCTGCTCTCAACAGGATGACCTGATCGTCCAGCGGGAGTTCGGAGAAGTGTGGGATCCGCTTTGCCCACTCCACCAGGGTGAAGAGCTGCTTGTCAGCCGCCTGGCAGATGTTTGTCACCGGGTCGTTGGGCTGTGGGGGAGGAGTGGGGGCAGAGGGGGGGTGGGTTGGGTGAGGGATGAAGGAAGAAAGAAAGATAGCCATGGTTACACAGCGTTTCGAGGCGTTTCATGCAGTGAGCGACCTTTCACCTCAGGACATCCCAAATCTCTCTGCAGCCAATCCAATCGGGAGAGCGGTCAGTCGCTGCCCGTGAGGCGGCGGGCCAATTTGCGCACAGCAAGATCCCACAAAGAGAGAAGGTAATCACCACCGGATTAGTGCATTTTAAAAGGTATTGCCTAGACGATGTCATTCTGGAGAGTCAGACGAAGAGATGAACATTGGCCCAGGACACTGGGGAGAACTCCCCCCACCCCCTTCCCGGTCTTCGTAAAACATCTTAGCCATGGGATCTTTAACTGCCTTGTTTCTGACACCTCATCTGAGAGGCAGTACCTCTTCTGACAGTGCTGCACTCCCTCAGTACTGACCCTCTGACAGTGCTGCACTCCCTCAGTACTGACCCTCTGACAGTGCTGCACTCCCTCAGTACTGACCCTCTGACAGTGCTGCACTCCCTCAGTACTGACCCTCTGACAGTGCAGCACTCCCTCGGTACTGACCCTCTGACAGTGCTGCACTCCCTCAGTACTGACCCTCTGACAGTGCTGCACTCCCTCAGTACTGATCCTCTGACAGTGCTGCACTCCCTCAGTACTGATCCTCTGACAGCGTTGCACTCCCTCAGTACTGCACCGGGGGCTGCTAGCCCAGGTTCTGTGCTCGCGTCTTGTACTTGTACTCACCACACAGGGGAGGCATGCTATCCACTTGATGACAGACATCTAACAAAACGAGAACATATTCTCCTTCAACTTTCCCCACTGAGCACGCCTTGCTCTTCAGTCTGGCCTCCCCTATGTTCAGGTTCGCGGCCTGTGCAACTTGAAGCGATAACGTTCTGCTTCGGAGGCCACGAGTGTGAACCGCTGTCCCACAGTTCAGAGGTAGCTGCCTCATAGTGACCAACACACCCCACCATTCTAGGCCAAAGGCTTTCCCCAAAGGCAGTGAGGTGAATGATCAGCCAATCTAGTTTTTGGCATGAGAAAAGTTGGCTAAAGTAGATAAGAGGGACGAAGACCTCACCCTGTATTCTCTTATTTATAAAATATATCGATATGCTCACTCCTATCTCTAAAAATGTAAAACTGGGCAAAGACCTAAAATGGTCGAATCCGTCTGTGATCCTCGAACAAAAGAAGCTATCCGGCAGTCTCAGGGAAACTCGTGCCTCGTTTTCTCTGAAGAGCCACTAATGACACATGGTGGACGCACAGAGCAAATTCAAAGAGAGCCATACAAAGGCCATCTGCATTTCACTACACTGCTGACCAATAGGAGTCTGCTGGTCTGCTAAGCCAAAGGATCCACATGAAACAATATTTTTATTCTCTGTGGTCTCTGCATTGTAAATCTTTCTTTTTTCTATTTTTTTTTAATTATATGAATGCAGAGAAGGCAAAACTGCCACCCCACCTCGCACTTTGAGTGGGGAGAGAGGGTGAGATAAGGGGACGGTTGTTGAGCCATGGGGGATATGCTGCTGCCCTGAACAAGGCCGAGGCCTGTTTCTTTCCACAGGCTGTGTGGCAGCATTCAGGCCTCATGGGACAGATGATTAAGACAACATCAGGGGAAAAGAAACAATGACAAACATTTAAAGGAGCCTCGCATGTTAAAACTCAGCCCGAGCCACACGGCTGCCATTGCTGGATCGGGGACCCCAAAATCCCATCGCTTGACCCCCCCCAATCAGGCCCACAGTTCAGGGATCCTGTATCTCCAGCTGCTTGCGATTAATTATCCACGCTACTCGAACTATCTCCTTTCCTCTGCTTTCCAGGGCAGCCGGCTGTTTCCCTGCTTCTGAAGCGACGCTGCAGGGATTTCACATCATCCTCACCAGTGAGCGGTGACCCACCCGTGCAGCAGCGGTATGTGCTCAGCACCATTGCAGAGAGAACACAATGCATTGCCACAGGAAAAGAAAGCCCACGATTGACTTCAGGAATCGTAGTGGAGGATATGCCCCTGTCTAGAGTGGAAATGGTCGCGCACTTCAAGTTTTTAGGTGTCCAGATCACCAACACCCTGTCCTGGTCCCCCCATGCCGACACTATGGTTAAGAAAGCCCACCAATGCCTCTACTTTCTCAGGAGACTAAGGAAATTTGGCATGTCAGCCTACATCTCACCGATTTTTACAGAACCACCATAGAAAGCATTCTTTCTGGTTGTATCACAGCTTGTTATGGGTCTTGCTCTGCAAGGAACTACAAAGGGTCATGAACGTAGCCCAGTCCATCATGCAAACCAGCCTCCCATCCATTGACTCTGTCTACACTTCCCGCTGCCTCAGAAAAGCAACCAGCATAATTAAGGATCCCACGCACCCCGGACATTCTCTCTTCCACCTTCTTCCGTTAGGAAGAAGGTACAAAAGTCTGAGGTCACATACCAACCAACTCAAGAACAGCTTCTTCCCTGCTGCCATCAGACTTTTGAATGGACCTACCTCACATTAAGTTGATCTTTCTCTGCACCCTAGCTATGACTGTAACACTACATTCTGCACTCTTTCCTTTCCTTCTCTATGAACGGTATGCTTTGTCTGTATAGCGCGCAAGAAACAATACTCTTCACTGTAGGTTAATACATGTGACAATAATAAATCAAATCAAATCATCAGCTGACTCAGCCACGCAACTGCAAAAACATACACCAACTTTTAAATCAGTGATCATTTGGGTAGCAGAGTGGTTAGCACTGCTTCCTCACAGCACCAGGGACCTGGGTTCAATTCCGACCTCGGGTCACTGTTTGTGCAGAGTCTGCACGTTCTCCCAGTGTCTGCGTGGGTTTCCTCCCACAGTCCAACGATGTTGCACATTAGGTTGATTGGCCATGCTAAACTGACCATTAGTGTCCCATGATGTGTAGGCTGGGGGATTAGTGGGGTAAATATGTGGGGTTACGGGGATGGCGTTGGGTAAGATGCTCTTCGGAGGGTTGATGCAGAGTCAATGGGCCGAATGGCCTCCTCCTGCACTGGGGATTGTATGAATTTAGTTACAATATTCAAAACTGGCATGTTGGTGAAGCTTCCAGGCTGCATTACCTGCTAAAAGGAGCTCCTCGATGTGAGGGAACTGAGTTCGCTCAGATTGATTCATGAGGAAGGCTAGATTTGTATCCACTGGAGTTTGGAAGAGTAAGAGGTGCCTTGATTGAATCATTATAAGATCCTCAGGGGTACAGACAGGGTGGATGTGGAGAGGATGTTTCCTCTTGTGGGGGAATCTAGAACTCAGGGTCATTGTTTAAAAATAAGGGGTCACTTGTTTAAGATAGAGATGAGGAGAATTTATATTTCTCTCAGAGGGTTGTGAATCTCTGGGAGTCTCTTCCTGAAAAGACAGTGGAAGCAGAGTCCTTGAATATTTTTAAGGCAGAGGTAGATAGATTTTTGATTAACGAGGGGGTGAAAGGTTATCGGGGGTCGGCAGGAATGTGGGTTTTGAGGTTACAATCAGAGCAGCCATGAGGGTGGGCACGGTGGCACAGTGGTTGGCACTGCTGTCTCACAGCACCAGGGACTTGGGTCACTGTCTGTGTGGAGTTTGCACGTTCGCCCCGTGTCTGCGTGGGTTTCCTCCGGGTGCTCTGGTTTCCTCCCACAGTCCAAAGATGTGCGGGTTAGATGGATTGGGAGATCAACAGGGTAAATACATGGGGTTACGGGGATAAGGACTGGGTGGGATTGTTGTCGGTGTAGGCCCGATGGGCCAAATGGCCTCTTTCTGCACTGCAGTGATGCTCTGATCAGCAGGCTCAAGGGGCCGAGTGGCCTATTCCTGCTCCTAATTAATACGTTCTTATGTATATTGGTAAATTAATGGTCAGTAAAACTGGATGCTTGGGAGGGATCATCATAAAGGAGTTGAGTTAATAATAGTAGACACATGGTCAGTAAACCTGCCCCTCGACCACAAAATCCTACTTCTTTTTGTTCCATGAGATCATTGTCCCAGATTTTCCCCTTTGTCCTTCCTCCCTCCACACCCTCCCTGCAACTTTGGTGACAGCATAAAAGCCAGCACATTTCTCCCCACCTTCAGCAAGCAACTGCAAAACCTACTGGAAGCCCGAGGGTTATTCCACTCAAAATGTTAACTCTGCTTCTCTTGCCACAGTTGCTGCCAAACCTGCGGAGGATTTCCAGCACTTGCTGCTTTTACTTCAGTGACACTGGGCGCTGGGGAAGGTTACTGAGTGACAGGGTTTGAGTTAGTCACAGGACTGAATGAGTGTGAGGAAGCTGGATTAAGATCTATGTAGAACAAGTCCATTAGAAAAGAGACTCGCCTGGGAGTGTAGAAGACGCTTTACTCCGTATCTAACCCCGTGCTGTACCTGTCCTGGGAGTGTTTGATGGACACAGTGTAGAAGACGCTTTACTCTATATCTAACCCCGTGCTGTACCTGTTCTGGGAGTGTTTGATGGGGACAGTGTAGAGGGAGCTTTACTCTGAATCTAACTCTGTGCTGTACCTGTCCTGGGAGTGTTGGATGGACACAGTGCAGAGGGAACTTTACTCTGTATCTAACCCCGTGCTGTACCTGTCCTGGGAATGTTTGATGGGGGACAGTGTAGAAGGAGCTTTACTCTGTATCCAAACACGTGCTGTACCTTTGCTGGGAGTGTTTGATGGGGACAGTGTAGAGGGAGCTTTATTCTGTATCTAACCTGTGCTCTGAGAACCATGGACGTCATCATACTGACTTAGTGTGCTAAAAATCCACAACTAAAAAGACATTAGACTGGAATAAAGAAGTGCCTCTCACTTCAATTGGGCAGGGAAGAGTAATTATGCCCACTGTGCATTAGGCCAGACTTAGTATGTGCATGCATCAGCGAGTTAATAAACTTCCCCTGCTGGTGTTACCTCCATTTAATTAAATGCAGACATAGATGCAGACCCCCTATTCTTCAGATAGGGATCTTTGCAAGTTGTGGTCTCCACTCTGTTGGATGACAGCTTAAAAGCTGCCCATTGGTAAGACATTCAACCAAAGCCATGCTTGATTTGGGAAGTGGTGGGACTTGCTCTTGTGCTAAGTGATACTGGGAGGGAGAGCTGAGGGAGCTCTACTCTGCACTTGACCGTGCCTCATGAATTACACATGCTTGATGTTGGCACTGAAGATGTTGGGTGAAGGTGCCCCCTTCCTCGTTCCACTGCCCATCATACAGGGGAGTACCAGGCAATCAACTTCAGACTGTCAAAATCCACCGGAAGCCCAAGATCAACTCAAAAATATTCATTCTTTCACAGGATGTGGGCGTCACTGGTTAGAACCAGCATTTATTGCCCATCCCTCATTGCCCCGGGAAGGTGGTGGTGAGCTGCCTTCTTGAGCCACTTCATTCCCTGTGGTGTAGGTACACCAACAATGCTGTTAGGGAGGAAGTTCCCCGATTACGATCCTGCGATAGTGTGGAACTTGATATGTTTGCAACAACACTCATGAAGCTCGACACCATCCAGGACAAAGCTTGATTGTTAACCCTTCCACAAATATTCACTCCTTCCATCACCGACGCACAGTAGCAGTGTGTACCATCTGCAAGTTGCACTGCAGGAACTCACCAAGCCTTAGGCAGCACCTTCCAAACCCATGACCACTACCATCTAGAAGGACAAGAGCAGCAGATACCTGGGAACGCCACCACCTGGAGGTTCCCCTCCAAGCCACTTACCATCATGACTTGGAAATATATCGGCTGTTCCTTCACTGCCGCCGGGTCAAAATCCTGGAACTCTCTCTCTCTAACAGCACAGTGGATGTACCTACACCACAAGGACTGCAGCGGCTCAAGAAGACCACCTTCTCAAGGGGCAATTAGGGATGGGGAATAAATGTTGGGCCCAGCCAGCGACACACAGATCCCATGAATGAAATTTTTAAAAATTAGGATTACTGTAGATGTATGTGAACATGTGGAGTGTGGCAAATAAGTTTGTTGAGCTGCAGGTGCAGGCAACCAGGTCGGAATATGAAGTTATGGCATCAATGGAAAGGAGAAGATCTGGCTGCTACATTGCTGAACACGGTGCTCGTGGAAGACAGGGAAGGACTAAAAGGAGGAGAGGTGTTAGATCGCTGAAGGATAACATTCCATAGTCATAGGATCATAGTCATAGAGGGCAGAAAAGTCCCTTCAGCCCATCGAGACTGCACCAACAATAACTACCACTAAAGGCACGCTAATCCCATTTGCCAGCACTTGTCCCATAGCCTTGAATGGTATGATATTTCAAGTCCCTGTACTCCAACACAATGATGACAGCAAATATGGGAATCAAATTCCTCTGGGATGTACAGCCAGCAAGGCTTTTTAAGAACTGCTTTTACCAAGTCAGAGCAGAGGTCAGAAGGATATGCTGAAAGGCTCCAAGAGCCGTGTCTATCTCTCTCGGAAATATTGCCGTATAACCAGCCTCAGAAAAAGAAATCTACTGCGCACCAAGGTCGTTTGGGGACAAAACATGCTCCTGATTACCTGTCTGGTTAATTCTTCATGATCTGAAGGTGAACACAGTGGGACTCCTGCAGTATTGGCAAAACGCACGCTCACTAAATTCACCAAAAAAAAATCCTGTTGCAGCCAGATCTTGAGTGACAAATTAGGTAAATTACCCCTTCTCATGTGGTCGTAACAAAAGGAGAAGGATCAATCCAGGGTAAAAATAATGGCGTGAGGGAGGGCCAATTTTAATGGGGAGTGAACGAATCTGACCTGTTCACCTATCTCCTCTGTTAATCCCTGCTGAGGCCTGGCTCGTATTCTGAGGGCGATGGAGTACAAAGGTTTGTGCACTGGTGAGATCGCAGTGAGAGCACCCAGTTGTAGATTCTCCAACAATGTCCGACAAGAGGAAGTATCCTCTCCACATCCACCCTGTCAACACCCCTCAGGATCTTAAAGAGGAATAGATATTGGCATTGGAGGCAGGTCGGAGAAGTTTAACTAGGCTGATTCAGAGGATGAATGAGGTATCTGGGGAGCAGATGGACCTATACTCACTGGAGTTTTGAAGAATGAGAGATGGTCTTACTGAAACATTGAACAAAGAACAGTACAGCACAGGAACAGGCCCTTCGGCCCACCAAGCTTGCATTGACACATGACATCTTTCTAAACTGAAGACTTTTTGCCTCTACGGGGTCCATATCCCTCTGTTCCCTGCCTATTCAAGTATCTGTCAATATGCCTCTTAAATGTTGCTATTGTATCTGCTTCTATCACCTCCTCTGGCAGCGCACTTACCACCCTCTGTGTAAAAACCTGCCTCTCACATCTCCATTAAACTTTCCCTCTTTTACCTTAAACCTATGTCCCCTAGTAATTGACATTTCTACACTGGGAAAAAGACTCCGACTATACAGTCTACCCATGCCTCTCATAATTTTGTAAACTTCTATCAGGTCGCCCCTCAGCCTCTGACGTTCAAGTGAAAACAAACCAACTTTGTCCAATCTCTCCTCATAGCTAATGCCCTCCAAACCAGGCAACATCCTGGTAAACCTTTCTGTACCCTCTCCAAAGCCTCTACATCCTTCTGGTAGTGTGGCAACCAGAACTGTGCGCAATATTCCAAATGTGGCCGAACTAAAGTTCTATACAGCTGCAACATGACTTTGCCAATTTTTGTACTCTGTGCTCTGGCTGATGAAGGCAAGAATGCTATACACCTTCTTGACCACCTTATCCACCTGTATTGCCATTTTCAGGGAACTGTGACCCTGTACGCCTAGATCTCTCTGTACGTTAATGCTTCTAAGGGTTCTGCCATTTACGAATTCTAAGTTAAAGTTTATGAGTGTCACAAATAGGCTTACATTAACACTGCAATGGAGTTACTGTGAAAATCCCCTTGTCGCCACACTCTGGTGCCTGCTTGGATACTGAGGGAGAATTTAGCATGGCCAATGCACCTAATCAGCACGTCTTTCGGACTGTGGGAGGAAACCGGAGCAGCCGGAGGAAACCCACGCAGACATGGGAAGAATGTGCAGACTCCGCACAGACAGTGACCCAAGTTGGGAATTGAACCAGGATCCCTGGTGCTGTGAGGCAGCACTGCTGATCACTGTGCCACCGTGAAGGGGCTTGACAGGGTGTTTCCCCTCATGGGGGGGGGGGGGGGTGTATGTGTAGAACTAGAGCATGTAAGATGGAGGCGAGGAAGGGATATCTTCTCTTGGATGGTCGTTAAGTGTTTGGAATTCTCTTTCCCAGAGACCAGAGGAGTTGGTTCACTGAATACGTACAAGGCTGAGACAAGATAGATTTCTGATCTAGAGGGAAGCTGAGGGTTATGTGGCGAATGGGTGTACGCAGGTCACAATCACATCAGCCATGGTCTTATTGAATGGCTTGAGGGGCCGAATGGCCTACTCCTGCTGCCATTTTTCATGTTCTGACTGAGATTTCTCAGGAAGGATGGAGAGGGACTAACACACTCAACCCAGAGGTCTGAAGTCAGCTGCCTGAAACATGACATTAATCTTTAGGTTGACAGCTATTGAGAACACTCTCAATTTACTCAGTGGAACAATAATGGACCAATGGGTTCGATCTGCAGGGTCAGAGAAGGAAATTAGAGTCTCTCCCCTCCTTCCATCTTGATGGATGTGGCACATGGAATTCCGCAGCACTGCATCCTGAAATTATTCCCAAAACCCCTGTGCTTGTTGTTGTCCCAATGGCGGCCATGCTGGATATCTGAGGGAGCTGCTCGACGTAAAGCTAGGAATACTGTGGCAAGTAACTCACCGCCTGACTCCCCAAAGCCTGTCCACCATCTACAAGGCACAAGTCAGGAGTGTGATGGAATACTCCCCACTTGCCTGGATAGGTGCAGCTCCAACAACACTCATGAAGCTCGACACCATCCAGGACAAAGCAGCCCACTTGATTGGCACCACATCGACAAACATCCACCGACGCTCAGCAGCAGCAGTGTGTACAATCTACAAGATGCACTGCATCAATTCACCAAAGATCCCTGGACAGCACCTTCCAAACCCACAACCACTTCCATCGAGAAGGACAAGGGCAGCAGCTACATGGGAAACACCACCACCTGCAAATTCCCCTCCAAGCCACTCACCATCCTGAATTGGAAATATGTCACTGTTCTTTTGCAGTCGCTGGGTCAAAATCCTGGAATTCCCTCCCCAATGGCATTGTGGGTCAACCCACAGCACACGGACTGCAGCAATGCAAGAAGGCAGCTCACCACCACCTTCTCCAAGGGCAACTAGGGATGGGCAATAAATGCTGGCCGAGCCAGCAAAGCCGATGTCCCATGAATGAATTTAAAAAACGCAACCCAAGATCCCACTCTTCCTGGGGGCGACGGACAACAGGACAATCCGGAGAGAATACAGAGTCATATATGGCACAGAGAGAGGCCTTTCAGCCCATCATTCTGGCCCGGTCAAATAAAAAGAGAATAAAAAGAAACTAACTACTCATTCTATTCCCATTTCAATAGAATAGAATCCCTACAGTGCCATTTGGCCCAACGAATCTGCACCGCCTCTCCAAAGATCAACTAGAACCATCCCATATTCCCACACATTTAACATGACTAATTCCCTAACCTACACATTGTGGGACACTAAGGGATAATTTATTATGGCCAATCCATCTAACCCGCGCATCTCTGGACTGTGGGAAGAAACTGGAGCACCCGAAGGAAACTTTTTTCCAGCTACTGGTCCGGAGCCGTGCAGGTTCCAGTATTTCAGATACAGATCCAGGTACCTTTACAATGACTTGAGCATTTCAGCCTCAACCACCAACTTAGGCAGTGAATTCCAGACACCCACCACCCTCTGGGTGAAAAGGTTTTCCCTCATGTCCCCTTTAATCCTTCTGCCAATCACCTTAAATCTATGCCCCCTCGTAACTGAACCTCTCAGCCAGGGGAAACAAGTCTTTTCTGTCTATCCTGTCCGGACCCTTCATAATTCTGTCCACCTTAATTAGATCACCCTTTAGCCTCCCCTGTTCTAATGAAAACAATCCCAGGCTCTCTCTCATCATAGCTGCAATAATTAATTTTATCTTTAGTTCCTTGAGTGGCATGGTGGCACAGTGGTTAGCACTGCTGCCTCACAGCACCAGGGACCTGGGTTCGATTCCCGGCTTGGGTCACTGTCTGTGTGGAGTCTGTATTTTCTCCCCGTGTCTGCGTGGGTTTCCTCTGGGTGCTCTGGTTTTCTCCCACAGTCCAAAAGACATGCTGGTTAGGTATACTGGTCATGCTAAAATTCTCTCTCAGTGTACCCGAACAGATGCTGGAGTGCGGCGACTAGGGGATTTTCACGGTAACTTCATTGCGGTGTTAATATAAGCCTGCTTGTGATACTAATAAATAAACAAACAAACAAACGCTACTTATCCTTTATCCTCCACCTTTGCCTTGCACCATCATTCCTTGTCATCATTTAATCTCTCCTGCCCTCCACCCTGTCACAAACTTTCCTTCATGTCTTTCCCTTTCTCCCCCACTTTCAATCTTTCCCTCTGTACCTATTCAAACCCTGCTCTATCTCTCACATCTGCCAGTTCGAACAGGAAGTCATTGACTCGAATACTTAACTCACCCGGGTGAGTGCGTCTCCAGCAACACTCAAGAAGCTTCATACTATCCACGATAAAGCAGCCTGCTTGACTGCAACCCACAAACATTCACTCCCTCCACCACTGATGCACAGTGACAGCCCTGTACATCATCTACAAGAAGCACTGCAGGAACTCACCAAGGCTCCTTAGACAGCACCTTCCGAACCTACAACCACTACCATCTAGAAGGACAATGGCAGCAAATAACTGGAAACACCACCACCTGGAAGTTCCCCACCAAGCCACTCAGCATCCTGACTTGGAAATACATCATCGTTCCCTCATTGAGTGGGTCAAAAACCTGGAATTCCTTCCCTAACAGCACTGTTGGTGTACCTACAACAGAGGAATCACTGGTCGCCATGCCTTCAGCCACCTTGTCCCAATAAGCTCCCAATTTGCTCTCTAAAGCCTTGTCTTCTCTCTGGCTCTCATTCCTTCCATAAGATTCTCATTAACACCTCCTAACAGCCCATAGTCTGCTTGGGGTCAACTTCTGTCCAATAACACTTCTGTGAAACACTTCTGAATGGCAGCCACATAAATGCAAGCTGCCGCTCCCATGAGGCCTGGGAACTCAATCAGACTCTGTAGCTGGGTTATCAGGTTGCATTAGTCCCTCGCAGTAAAGGAGAATGAAGTACTGGCTGCAGTAATTTATCCAAAATCTGTCAAACAAAGAACAAAGAAAATTACAGCACAGGAACAGGCCCTTCGACCCTCCAATCCTGCACCGACCATGCTGCCCGACTGAACCAAAACCCCCTGCCTTTCCAGGGACCATATCCCTCTATTCCCATCCTATTCATGTATTTGTCAAGACACCCCTTAAAAGTCACTCTTATATCCACTTCCACTACCTCCCCCGGTAGCGCGTTCCAGCCACCCACCACCTTGTGTGCATAAAATCTTGCCTCATACATCTTCTTTAAACCTTGCCCCTTGCACCTTAAACCTGTGCCCCCTAGTAATCGACTCTTGCACCCTGGGAAAAAGCTTCTGACTATCCACTCTGTCTGTGCCTCTCATAATCTTGTCGACTTCTATCAAGTCGCTCCTCAACCTCCGTCGCTCCAGTGAGAACAAACCAAGTTTCTCCAACCTCTCCTCATAGCTAATGCCCTCCATACCAGGCAACATCCTGGTAAATCTTTTCCCTCTTAAGATGTCTAACTGAATAGATAGCACAGACTCTGCTGATGTAGTCACAGTTTTCACGGTATCAGAAAGACCACGTCAACTTTCATTTCACTTTAGGGGGGATGGTGGCACGATAGTAATCTCATTGAACCAGCAATTCAGAGGGCCTGGGAAATGCTCTGGGGACAACGTTTCAAATCCCACCATGGCAACTGGTGGAACTTAAACTTAATTAATAAAATCTGGAATTATAAAGCCAGTCTCGGTTATGGTGACCATGACAAGTGTTGTAAAAACCCATCTGGTTCACTAATGTCCTTTCGGGAAGTAAATCTGCCGTCCTTACCTAGTCTGCCCTACACATCACTCCAGAGCCACAGCAATGTGGTTGACTTCAACTGCCCTCTGAAATGGCCAAACAAGGCACTCAGTTCAAGGACAACTAGTGATGGGTAACAAATGCTGGCCCAGCCAGCGACTCCCACAAAATACTGGAGCCGTCTCAGTGGGGAAAGATGCCCGTAAAACCATAGCACTAAGGCTTTCTCCCATCTCTGAATCCAATGGATAAAGGCACCAATTAATGGATTGGAGGATGGTTCAGTCCTGGGCAGGGCAGCGAACCTCAATGGACGATGGACTGTTAAACCCAGGACACTGGGTTGGTTTCAGACTCACGTGTCCACAATGACAGAATGAGGACGGGGCTGGCATTCTACATGGAGATGGTCAAATGGAGCCAGCTGAAAACTTCATCCGATTCTGTGGTATGACTTACTTCGCAACAGTGTTGACCATAGAAGGTTCATAGAAGGTTCACTTCACTGGCCGTGAGGCACCGTGAGATTTTTAAAAACAAGAGGATTATGAAAGGGGTTGAAGTCAGAGACCAGGAGAGGAGGCTTCCTCTTCGGGGGGAGGTGGGGGTGTGGCTGGGGGTCATGACCATAGGATGGGACCCAACATGGGATTTAGAAGGAAACTTTTTAATCTGGAGAATGGTCAGAAAGTGGAACTCGTTACCACGAGTAGTGGTCACAGTGAGGAGCATTTGAGGGGCAGTGTGATAGCTACGTGCAGAAGTATGTTGGTGGGATAAGAAGAGGGGAGGGGGAGATATAGAGAACAGCATGGACTTTCTGGCCCAAATGTTCTGCGCCTGTGCTGAAAATTCCTCGTAATTCCTCCAGTGTACCAGAAATTCATTGTGCATTTTATAAAGGCTACAATACATACAAGTAGCAGCAGAGGGAGTCCACTAAGAAGAGCAAATAAAAGATTCACATTTCTCAGCTCACGCAGTTCTCATTCTCTGGTCTTAAAATAATCATAGAATCCACACAGTAAAAAAGGAGGCCATTCGGCCTACTGAACCGGCACCAACAGCAATCCCACCCAGGCCCTATCCCCATAACCACACATATTTATCCTGTTAAGCCCCCTGACACTAAGGGGCAATTTAGCATGGCCAATCAACCTAACCTGCACATCTTTGGGCTGTGGGAGGAAATCCGGGCATTCGGGGGAAACCCACACAGACACGGGGAGAATGTGCAAAGTCCAAAGATGTGCGGGTTAGGTTGATTGACCATGCTAAAAAATTGCCCCTTAGTGTCCTGAGATGCATAGGTTAGAGGGATTAGTGGGTAAAATATGTAGGGATATGGGGGTAGGACCTGGGTGGGATTGTGGTCGGTGCAAACCCGATGGGCCGAATGGCCTCTTTCTGTACTGTAGGGTTTCTATGATTTCTTCTATGATTTCCACACAGTCGGTCACCTGAGGCGGGAATTGAACCCGGGACCCTGGCGCTGTAAGTCAGCAGTGATAACCACTGTGCCACCGTGCTGCCCTCACTGTTTCAGTCCCAGGATTTTCAGAGATTAGCCTGGCCGGTGCATTGTAAAGTGTATATTGTCAGGATGCGACATGGCCACTGCAAAAATGGAGCAAACGCTGATATTTCTCAAGGGTTTGTGGATAGTCACGAGGAAGTATTACCAGATGTTCGGCCACTCACCCGAGGCTGCGCCCATCATCAACACTCTTGTTATCCAAGACATCACTGCTTCACAGTTTCGTTTATAAGTATCACAAGTAGGTTTACATTAACACTGCAATGAAGTTACTGTGAAAATCCCCTCGTTGCCACACTCCGGCGCCTGTTCGGATACACTGAGGGAGAATTTAGCATGGCCAATACACCTAACCAGCACGTCTTTCGGTCTGTGGGAGGAAACCGGAGCACCCGGAGGAAACCTACGCAGACACGGGGAGAACATGCAGACTCCACGCAAACAGTGACCGAAGCCGGGAATCGGGCCCAGGTCCCTGGCGCTGTAAGGCAGCAGTGCTAACAACTGTGCCACCGTGCCACTATCAGGGAGCAATCTTCTATGGTCAACAACACATCAAATCCCGCGCCCAGATCTCACCTCAATCTCCACAGAACAAATGAAACTTTGAAGGTAGAAACTTTAACTGGGATCCGAATGCCAAGTAGAGACGAGATCAAGATACGACACCCAAGAGTAGCAAACTATGTACCTTAAGATGTACCAAGTTAGGTGTATTGGCCGTGCTAAATTCTCCCTCAGTGTACCCGAACAGGCACCGGAGTGTGGCGAGTACGGGATTTTCACAGTAACTTCATTGCAGTGTTAATCTAAGCCTACTTGTGACACTAATAAATAAACTTTAAATACTGACGGGGATCAGCTGAAGTTGAAGGCTAAGAAGATTAGACAGCAGCTTGCTCCAAGCGATGCTGGAGGATAATCCCATTTGACAGAACTCGGTCAAGAAAGTATTTTATTTCATGAAGTCGAGAAACCGGAGTGAAGGGGCTTTTTGTTTCCGAACCTAACCTTTTCCACTCATCTGCCTTTGTTTTCCCTTTGGAAATGGGAGTTGTTGGATGGGGTGGCAACCTCCACTCCCAAACTACCACCATTGCTGTGCCAACCTCTTCCTTTAGAAATACCCACTGGCTCTTTGCATCCTCCCTACAGCTGACATTCAGCTGAGGATTAACCTTCCGTTCACTCCACCATTGCACTCCCCACCACTTCCAAGGTGCTTAGCGAGAGGACAAAGGCCTACTCAAGGTGATTAAGAAGGCATGTGGCATGCTTGCCTTCATCAACCGGGCACTGAGTACAGGAGTGATGCTGCAGCTATATAAAACCTTGATTAGGCTGCATTTGGAGTATTGCAAGCAGTTCTGGTCACCACACCATCAAAAATCCGTTGAAGCTTTGGAGAGAGTGCAAAGGTGCATCAGGATGTTACCTGGTCCTGAGAGTGTTGGCTGTGAGGGGAGGTAGAATAAACTAGGATTGTTTTCACTGGAAAGACAGAGGCTGAGGGAGACCGAATAGAGACCTACAAAATTATGAAAGGCATAACCCAAGTGGATTATCAGAGGCTTTTTCCTCAGATGGAAGTGTCAATTACAAGGGGGCACTGGTTCAAGGTGAGAGGGGGAAAGTTGAAGGAAGATGTGTGGGGGATGTTTTTCCACAGAGTGATGGGTGCCTGGAATGCGCTGCCAGGGGAGGTGGTGAAAGCAGGTACATTGGCAACATTTAAGAGGTATCTGGATGGGTACATGTATGGGGAGGGAATAGAGGGATACGGACCAAGTAAGGGCAGAAGTTTAGTTGGGGCATCATGATTGGCACGGGCTTGGAGGGCTGAAGGGCCTGTTCCTGTGCTGTACTTTCTTTGTTCATCCTGGTTTGCATTTATGAATGAGCGGTTGAAATGTTTTAAGATTCTGAAGGGGTTGATACCGGGAGCATGTTTCCACTTGTGCGCAAGACTCGGTTCAGGGGACGCAGAGGCCTGCCACTTAAGATAGAGGTGAGGAGAATTTCTTTTCTCTCAGAGTCGTACATGGAACAAAGAACAAAGAACAATACAGCACAGGAACAGGCCCTTCGGCCCTCCAAGCCCATGCTGCTCCCTGGTCCAAACTAGACCATTCTTTTGTATCCCTCCATTCCCACTCCGTTCATATGGCTGTCTAGATAAGTCTTAAACATTCCCAGTGTGTCCGCCTCCACCACCTTGCCTGGCAGCGCATTCCAGGCCCCCACCACCCTCTGTGTAAAATATGTCCTTCTGATATCTGTGTTAAACCTCCCCCCCCTTCACCTTGAACCTATGACCCCTTGTGAACGTCACCACCGACCTGGGGGAATTCCTCCCCCCAACTCCCATCACAGAAAGCGGCGGAGGTTGGGTCATTGAATAATTCAAAGCAGAGTTAGACAAGTTTTTGATATACAAGGGAGTCAGAGGTTATGAGGCGGAATGGGTTGGACAACGAGGTGGAGTTGAGAACAGTCACATCAGCCATGATCATACTGAACGGTGGGGTCGGCTCCAAGGGATATTGCTCTCCTGTCCCCCTGTCCCTTCAGAGATACTTCGATCGCTTTCACAATGCAACCAACATGGGTTCTTTTGACTTTTAAAAAGGTGAACTAACAATGTGGGGGAGGACTATTTGTCCACATTTCTCGGTTTCTTTCCCAGCCGCACACCTGGTTCTCGTTAGAATTTTACAAATGTCTGTCCACAAGACAGGTGATAATTCGGGATAAAAATGATAAACTAACACACCCACTGTAGCTTTTGTTTTGTGTTCTATGAACTTGAGAAAGCGCTGAGTGATAAGCTTTAACTCGTCAAAATGTCCATTTGATTTTCCAAAGCAAAGTTTCCAATTGAGGAAACATAACATTCCCAATCATCACCTGTTCCGTGGGGAGAAATTCTAAATATTCTAATCATAACCGGCAATCCCGCCAGCACAAGAAACAGGGAGGGGGCTGCAGACAGTCTTTCCTCATGCTAATTTTCCTTCTTGAATAGGGAAATAAAATACGTTGGTTGAATTGTGAAAGTATGCCTCGCCTTTCCTCATCTGAACCTATCTCCGTAACCCCCTATTCCCTTCTCCCTCATGGGCCTGTCTCACTTCCCATTCTAAACATCCATACTATCCGCGTCAGTCACTTCCTGTGTTAGCGAGTTCCACATTCTCACCGCGCGCTGCGTAAAGAGGCTTCCTCTGAACTCCCCATCCGATATTGATAGCCTCTCGAGGATACTGATGGCCTCAGAGGCTTTCTCCCAAGGGTGGAAAGGTCAACTACAAAAGGGCAAGGAATGAACTGAGAGAGGGAAAGTTAGGGGTGACTTGCGGGGTAAGTTTTTCACACAGAGGGTAGTGGGTGCCGAGAATGCACTGCCAGTGCAGGTGGTGGAAGCAGGAATGTTCAAGGAGCATCTTGATACACATATGAACGGGAGGCGAACAAAGGGATAGAAACCGCGTGGTGCGAAATAAGGGCTAGGAATCAGCGCAGGTTCGGTGGGCCGAAGGACCTGTTCCTGGGCTGCATTGTTCTTTGCAATGCTCTTCCCCACAGGTGGGAAGATTCTCTCCGCACCCACTCTGTCAAAACCGTTCGTTTTAAGGAGAGACCACTATTAGTGCGTCCCTCAGAATTCGCAGACTGATTGTTGGTCGATGTTACAGCAGCAGCACATTGAAGATGTCATTGCAGTGACAGTGAAAGGCACCATCTTACTGCGCAGGAATTAATTCCCCCGAGAACTGCCTCTGCAGCAGTCTTCACCAGAGTGTGCAACCCACATTGGTACATTATGCAGATAGACACACACATACTGACATATATGTACAGATCACAGTATATTTAATCCAGATACCTGCCTCTTACTGTCTGCTGTGGACTGAATACATCCCCCACCCCATATAAAACTGATCTGCTGTGTGACGAGCAACCAAACTAATAGAACATGTCACCGTTTTTACATGTGGAGAAACAATCTTTCATTCACAAAAGTTACATGCTGCTGAGGGGAGGGGAAAGAGGGAGATCGGGGGAAATCAGGGCAGGGTTTCATTGAGTTGGGGGTGCAAGGGGGGGAGCGGGAGCGAAGGGGGGGAGCGGGGGTGAGAGGGGGGAGCGGGAGCGAGAGGGGGGAGCGGGAGCGAGAGCGAGAGGGAGGAGCGGGAGCGAGAGGGGGGGAGCGGGAGCGAGAGGGGGGGAGCGGGAGCGAGAGGGGGGGAGCGGGAGCGAGAGGGGGGAGCGGGAGCGAGAGCGAGAGGGAGGAGCGGGAGCGAGAGGGGGGAGTGGGGGCAAGCAGGGGGGAGAGGGGGAGGGGGTTAGGAGTGGGAGGCAGGGCTGACAATGTGGAAATGGGACTGAGGGTGAATGGAAGTGAGGGATATGGGACCAAAAGGTATAGAAGTTGGCCATTTAGCCCATCGAGCTTGCTCTGCCATTCAATGAGATCATGACTGATCTGATGTGATAATCCTCAACTCCACTTTCCCACCTTATCCCCATAACCCTCACCCTTCCTGATTAAAAATCTGTCTACCTCAGCCTTTCACATACTTAATGATCCAGTCCCTACAGCATCTGCTGTTAAGAATTCCACAAATACACTGCCTTAGGAGAGAGAAATCCCTCCTCATCTCTGTGTTCAATGGGTGACTCCTTGCTCAGAGATTCTGCCCTCTGGCCCTAGACACTCGCACAAGGAGAAACAACCTCTCAGCATCTCCCCTGTCAAACCCTCAGAATCCGATATGTCTCAATGAGGTCCCCTCTCATTCTTCTAAACTCCAGTGAGTACAGACCCAATCTGCTCAACTTCTTCTCATAAGAAAATCCCTCCATACCCAGGATCAATCGAGTGAACCTTTTCTGGACTGTCTCTGTCAGTATACCTTCCCTTAGATAAGGGGACCAAAACTATTCCCAGTATTCCCAGTGAGGTCTAACTAGTGCATTGTGCAGTTTTAGCAAGACTTCCCTATTTTTACATTCAATGAAATGAAGGCCAACATTCCATTAGCCTTCCATAAACCTGCTGAACTTGCACGCTCGCTTTTAGTGATTTATGCACGAGGACCCCCAGACCTCTCAGTGCTGCAGCTTTCTGCAGTCTTTCCCCATTTAACTAATATTCAGCTCCTTTATTCTTCTTACCAAAGTGCAAAGCTTCACATTTTCCTACATTATATTCCATCTGCTAAGTTTGTGCCCATTCTCCTAATCTGTCTCTATCCCTCTGTAGAATCTTTGTATCATCCTCACCACTTGCCTCCCCACCTATTTTTGCATCATCCGCGCACTTGGCAATAGTACATTCACTTCCCTCGTCCAAGTCATTGTAAATAACTGTGGTCCCAACACTGATCCCTGTGGCACTCCACTAGTTACCGGTTGCCATCCTGAAAATGCCCCTCATATCCCAACTGTCTGTCTTCTATCAGTTAACCAATCCTCCACTCAGACTAATATCTTATCCCCAACACCATTGGCTCTTATCTTATCAAGTAGTCTTTTGAGGGGTACCTTGTTGCAAATCGAAGTATATTACATCTATTGGTTCCCCTTTATCTGTCCTGCCTGTTACCAACTCTAGAACACTAATAAATCTATCCGGCATGTTTTCCCCTTCAGGAAGTTGACTCTGCTGGATTATATTATGCATTCCTAATTGCCTTGCCTGCTTCAAAGGGACTCCAACATTTTCCCAATGACATACAGGGTGGTGAACGGCGGTGGAATCAGAAAGGTTTGGAGGAATGGGATGACGGGGGGGGGGACGGGCGGGGCGAGGGGGGACGGGCGGGGCGAGGGGGACGGGCGGGGCGAGGGGGACGGGCGGGGCGAGGGGGACGGGCGGGGCGAGGGGGACGGGCGGGGCGAGGGGGACGGGCGGGGCGAGGGGGACGGGCGGGGCGAGGGGGACGGGCGGGGCGAGGGGGACGGGCGGGGCGAGGGGGACGGGCGGGGCGAGGGGGACGGGCGGGGCGAGGGGGACGGGCGGGGCGAGGGGGACGGGCGGGGCGAGGGGGGACGGGCGGGGCGAGGGGGGACGGGCGGGGCGAGGGGGGACGGGCGGGGCGAGGGGGGACGGGCGGGGCGAGGGGGGACGGGCGGGGCGAGGGGGGACGGGCGGGGCGAGGGGGGACGGGCGGGGCGAGGGGGGACGGGCGGGGCGAGGGGGGACGGGCGGGGCGAGGGGGGACGGGCGGGGCGAGGGGGGACGGGCGGGGCGAGGGGGGACGGGCGGGGCGAGGGGGGACGGGCGGGGCGAGGGGGGACGGGCGGGGCGAGGGGGGACGGGCGGGGCGAGGGGGACGGGCGGGGCGAGGGGGACGGGCGGGGCGAGGGGGGACGGGCGGGGCGAGGGGGGACGGGCAGGGCGAGGGGGGACAGGCGGGGCGAGGTGGGACAGGCGGGGCGAGGGGGGACGGGCGGGGCGAGGGGGGGACGGGCGGGGCGAGGGGGGACGGGCGGGGCGAGGGGGGACGGGCGGGGCGAGGGGGGGACGGGCGGGACGAGGGTGAGATGAGAGGACATGAGGAGAAGGGGACGAGTGCAGGATGAGTGCTGGGTGATGGGAGGGCGAAAGGTGGGTGCGCTGTGGAACTGCCTTGTTGCCAGCGGGGTCCTCGCGATTAACAGCTGCCCACGCTGCCTGTGTAGAATCGTTATAAACATGACCAGCTAGTTGATTAGACAACCCTACCTTGCATTGAGGATCCAACCAGCACACCACCCGCCCCCCCCCACCGCCTCCTCACACATTCCCCCCACCGACACACCCTCAGTTACTGCAACAAAAATTTAAATAATCTATGAAAGAAAGGGAGTTACTTTTTTGGCTGTAATCACCCGGCGAATGACTGTGGCCTGGGGCTCGACATCAGCGAGTGCTTGAGAAATGGCATCCATCTGATGGCAGAGAGACGCAAGTTAGGAGCAGAACGGAAATGGGGTTAAAGACACGTTAACAGGCAGGCCGAGCGGGTACATCGCGAACGGACTCCCGCAGGGCAGCTGGTCCTCAAGGCGGGCGCTGCCAGCGAGAAGCGGGCATCTTGGAGGATGTGGGGCGAGCTTTCGACAGGGAACACTCCCTCGATGTGGTTGGATTCATAACGAGACAGCGCAGCTCCCCCCACCCCGTGCAATAGTGTCTGTCAGGGCGGGTTGGAGGTGTTGGCAGAGAGGAAGTGAGTAATCGAAACCCAAATCCAAATGCCAGACATTCACTTCACCAATCCAAGTTCTCTCTTTTAAACCTGAGACTGCTTTTGGAACAGAAGGAATCAGGTGGCGGCGGGATGGGGGAAGGAGCCCATCAAACCAATCCCGCCACACAATATCCCCCAACCGAAGGCCATAAGATTCAGGAGCAGAATTAGAGCATTCGGTCTATCAGCTCTGCTCTGCCATTCAATCTTGGCTTATAAGTTTCTCAACCCCATTCTCCTGCATTTCCCCCGTAACCTTTGGTCCCCTTACTAATCAAGCGCCTATCTATCTCTAGTTTAAATATACTCAATAACCTGGTCTCCACAGCCTTCTGTGACAATGAATTCGACTACCCTTTGGCTCAAAGCCCACCAACACCTCTACTTTCTCAGAAGACTAAGGACATTCAGCATGTCCGCTATGACTCTCACCAACTTTTACAGATGAACCATAGAAAGCATTCTTTTTTGTTGTATCACAGCTTGATATGGCTCCTGCTCTGCCCAAGACCACAAGAAACTACAAAAGGTCATGAACGTAGCCCAGTCCATCACGCAAACCAACCTCCCATCCAATGACTGTGTCCACACTTCCCACTGCCTCGGAAAAGCAGCCAGCACAATCAAGGACCCCACACACCCCGGATATACTCTCTTCCACCTTCTTCCATCAGGAAAAAGATACAAAAGTCTGAAGTCACGTACCAACCAACTCAAGAACAGCTTCTTCCCTGCGCCGTCAGACTTTTGAACGGACCGACCCTTCACTAAGTTGATCTTTCTCTACACCCTAGCTATGATTGCAACACCCGCGCCTTTCCTTCTCTATGAACGATATGCTTTATCTGTATAGCGTGCAAGAAACAATACTTTTCATTGTATGCTAATACATGTGACAATAATAAATCAAATCAAATGAAGAAATTCCTCCTCATCTCAACCACGGCCAATCTTTGCTCTTAAGATCCACTTTCCCGCTCTGCCCTCCATTGCCATTGCGTCCAAAAATACTTCAACACACTCAACGACTGACCTCCACGACCCTCTGGGGGACAGAGAATTCCAAGCAACGAAATTTCTCCTCATCTCAGTCCTAAAGGGCCTAATCTGCAGGCTGTGCCCTCGAGTCCCTGGCCAGAAGAGGGACATTTTTGCAGCATCTGTCCTGTCAGGGCCTTAAGAATTTTATACGTTTTAATGAGAACCCCTCTCGTTCTCCTAAACTCCAGAGACCACTCTACTCAAAACGCCCCCTCACAATACAGTCCAGGAATCAGTCTCATTACACCTCTGCTAAGGCAATGCACGATAGTGCAAGATTTCTTTATTCCTGTACTCGAATTTTTAAAATTTATTCATGGGAAGTGGGCATCGCTGGCTGGGCCTAATTGCCCCTAATTATCCTTGAACTGAGTGGTTCACTGAGCCACTTCAGAGTCAACCACATTGCTGTGGCTCTGGAGTCACATGTAGGCCAGACCGGGTAAGGACGGCAGATTTCCATCCCCAAAGGACATTAGTGAATCAGATGGTTTTTCCGACAATTGACAATGGTTATCATTAGTCTTTTAATTCTAGATTTTGATTGCATTCAAATTTAACAACATGCCATGGTAGGATTTGAACCCGGAGCATTACCCTCTGCATTACTAGCCCAGTAACAATACCACTAAGCCACCGCCTCCCCTTAAAACTGCTTTGGTGGGTGCTGCCTCTTCCTAACACTCTACTGATGGATGGTGGAAAGACTGGGGACTGACAGACAGAGAGGAGATGAGGGGGAAGTTTGGGGACCGGTGTGGGTGCACCCTGATTTTTTTTGCGACAGTCCAACCTCTGGAGGAGACGTCTGTGGGAGTGGTGAGGGGATAGAGGGGTGCCACACAGCCAGGGGTGCAGGACATTGGAAATTTAGGGGACAGATAGTGACGTAATCACTGGACAGGTAATCTAGAGGCCCGGAGTATTTTTCATAGGTTGCCACAGTCTGGTAAAAGACGAGGATAGAAAGGAGCCTTGCGGAGGCAGTGCAGATCTGAGGGGTCACCCTGTCCATCAGGGGGCAGCGAGCTTCAGTCGATCTGCCTCATGGGGGTGGGAGGTTAACACAGCGGACATCTGGGTAGCCTGCGACAGATATATAAACAGTATAAAAACAGTTAGACATTAACCAAGAAGCAGTCATTTCAGTGCAGCGCTCCAGCCTTCGATGGTAACAGCAGCTGGATCCGCTGGACTCTAACCACATGTTGAAGCGTTATCATGGCTCTTCCTCTCAGTGGCTACACGCAACCTGCTCAGGGTGGCACTGAGACACCAGGGTTCAGAAAGCCATGGGTTCAAATCCTGCCGTGTGCGAGTGAGCGAGTGCCAGTGCAAGATTCCCTCTCTGAGCCTCAGATGAACAGAGAAACAGGGCGTGATGCTGTTGAGGTGAAGCCCAGGGCAGTCAGACTCCCTTCCGCCACTGACCTCAGGGTCATTTGTCCACTTTACCTGTGCACAGGTTGCCTGGCACATCTGCTTACCCAACACCATGGGGGGAGGCGGTGGCATAATGGTATTTTCACTGTACTAGCAATCCAGACCTCAATGATCTGGCAACCTGGGTTCAAATCCCACCAGGGCAGACGGTGGAGTGTGAATTTGATAAAAATCTGGAATGCGAGGAGTAACGACTGTGAAATCACTGTCGATCATTGTGAAAAAAAAACTCTGCTTCAGTGAAGACAAGAGAGCTCTGACGAAGGGTCATCCAGACACAAAACGTTGGCTCTATTCTCTCTCCGCAGATGCTGTCAGACCTGCTGAGATTTTCCAGCTGAGATGTTCTTGTGGTCAACTCCTAAACTGCCCTCTGAAATGTCATGTCGGTCAGAGGACATTCAGGACTGGGCAATAAATAGTGATCCAGTCAGCGACACCCACATCTAATGAATGCTAAAAACCAGTGCCTGGGCTTCCAAAGCAATTATTTGGCTCGGACACCCTGTGGATGTGGGGGTGACATCCTAATGTAATTTCCTCCTTTTTTTTTTAGATAATGGGTTGCCAAAAACATCAATGGCGTTCTCTGAATCAGGCCAAATTAGTGTTTTGCACAAATTTAACATCACCCCTTGCTTTCACACTCAACACCCAACCAGCGTCTGCCAACATCGAGACTTTTAAACTGTCATCTTTGTAGATTCACCCATCTACACCCCTGTGTTTCTCTTACCCTCCACACCACTGACAAATCTGATCATTCACACACCTCCGATCTTTCTTCTTCCCCATCTCCTCCCACCCCTATGCAAAAAATACACTGAACTATATCTGCCCCGTACCTGCCCACTCCCAATACCCTGTCCATGCAGGATATGCCATGCCTCGAGTTCATTTTCAAAGCCCTGCCTACTTCTCAGTAATCAATATGAGTGCAAATCGGCAGTTTGGCAGCGCAGAGCCCTGGGGAGTGCCACCCAGTACGCATATTTCGCCAGCCCAGCTGGTGCTACCCTTTGCCTTCTGGCCTCTCTCTCTCACAATCCCTGTTTCTGTTAGATGCCACCTGCCTCCCTACCTGTCAGCTTCTGGGTGGCACCATGTCCAACACCATTTGGGACCCCACTCAGAGAGCACACCACAAACCCTCTTTATCCAAGTGCACAGTCATTTCCTCAAAGGCTTCAACTAAATTAGGCCAGTGGAGCGACAACTTCCCCCCCGCCACCACCCCGGGACTTTTCCTTGTGCAATTGTGCTTTTCCCAGTGTGACCCCCGCTTTTCCCCAGTGGTAACAGAGTTCAATCCCGCGCTATGAACGCCAGGGCCTGCATTTGTTTTTTGGGCACAATTATTCCAGTAACATCATGAGGCGGCGCAAGCGGTCGCAGCATTTGTGCTGCAAAGTAGCCCGAGTCCTCCGTAGTTTCAGTTCCCCTTTGAATGAGTTTGTCGCCCATTCGGACCTTCCAGCCTGCTCCGTCATTCAAAATGATATTGGGCTGATCCACTGTGGCTCCTGCTCTGCCCAAGACGGCAAGAAACCAGAAGGTCGTGAATGTAGCCCAATCCATCATGCAAACCAGCCTCCCATCCATTGACACTGGCTACACTTCCCACTCCCTCGGAAAAGCAGCCAGCATAACTCAGGCCCCACGCACCCCGGACTAACTCTCTTCCACCTTCTTCCGTCAGGAAGAAGTTACAAAAATCTGAGGTCACATCCCAACCAACTCAAGAACAGCTTCTTCCCTGCTGCCGTCAGACTTTTGAATGGACCTACCATGCATTGAGTTGATCTTTTTCTGCACCCTTGCTATGACTGTAACACTACATTCTGCACTCTCTCGTTTCCTTCTCTATGAACGGTATGCTTTGTCGGTATAGCACGCAAGAAACAATACTTTTCACTGTATACTAACACGTGACAATAATAAATGAAATGTCAATGCCATGCTCGCGCTCTCTCCCAGGATTCCTTTAGAGTTTAGAAATTGACCTATTTCCTTCTTAAATATATTCAGTCACTTGGCCTCCATGGCTTTCTGTGGTAGATTCCTCTGAGTGAAGAAATTTCTCCTTATCTTAGTCCTAAATGGCCTACCCCGTATCCTGAGACTGTGACCCCCTCGCTCTAGACGCCCATCCAGAGGAATTAGACATCCCTGCATCCAGTGTGTCCAGCCTGTCAGAATTTTATATGTTTCAATTAGACCTCCTCTCATTTTTCTAAACTGCAGTGACTCCAGATGAGAACCAACGCATCCATTATTTCTTTGGCTCCCTCCTTTAGTACCCCGGGATGTAGATTATCAGGCCCTGAGGATTGATTGGTTGTATTAATTTCTCCAGCGAAATTTTTCCACTATTAATAATTTCCTTCAATTCCTCCCTCGCACTAGACCCCTGATTCCTTACCATTTCTGAGAAGTTATTTGTATCTTCTCCTGTGAAGATGAACCAAGATCGCTGTCGAATTGCTCTGCCATCTCATTGTTCTTTATTATAAATTCTCCTGCTTCGTTCGGACCGTAAGGAACCTACATTTGCCTTCACTAATCGTTTTTACAAACCTGTAGAAGTTTTTGCAGTCCGCTTTTACGTTACTTGCAAGTTCACTCTCATACTCTATTTTTCCTCTCTTAATCACTCTCTCTGTCCACCTCTGCTAAATTATAAACTGCTCCCGGTCCTCAGGCATGTTACATTTTGCAGCAAATTTATGTGACTTCTCTTTGTACCGTCCACAAGACTGGCCAACACCACCATCCCTTGACCCCACCCCAGGACACTCCAAGCATCAATTTGAATCTTTCGGACTCGAGACTTGTGGTACGATTTGAAAGACGTTGATTTCTTTTTATTTATGAAGGAATGGACTGAACCAGAACGCAGCTCTCTTTATATTTTTTTTTAAAGAAGTGACTTTCAGCAATTTATAATTGGGTTTCTGGAAGGTAAGCATCCACATACTTCATCAAAAATAAGCAGAAGACCAGGGATGATCGCCTGGAAAGTGACCCCACCGTTCAGGTCAATATAACGTGTGTGAATTCAGACAATGGTTCATATGCCCTGGCTAAACCTGCACCAAACACTCAGGGTGGCATAGTGGCACAGTGGTTAGCACTGCTATTTCACAGCGCCAGGGATCCAGGTTCGATTCCCAGCTTGGGTCACTGTTTGCATGGAGTTTGCATGTTCTCCCCGTGTCTGCGTGGGTTTCCTCCGGGTGCTCCGGTTTCCTCCCACAGTCTGAAAGATGTGCAGGTTAGGTGCATTGGCTCAGTGTACCCCAACAGATGACGGAGTGTGGCGACTTGGGGATTTTCACAGTAACTTCATTGCGGTGTGAATGTAAGCCTACTTGTGACACTGATTAACTTTAGCTACCAGTTAACTGATAGGAGATAGTGCAGTTCACACCCTCCTTAAATCAGCTCCAAGCCTTTCCGGATGTATCACAGCTTGGTACGGCTCCTATTCTGTCCAAGACAGCAAGAAACTACAAACAGTTGTGAACGTAGCAACGTCCATCACGCAAATCAGCCTCCCATCCATTGACTCTATCTACACTTCCCGCTGCCTCGGAAAAGCAGCCAGCATAATCTAGGATCCTACACACCCTGGACATTCTCTCTTCCACGTTCTTCCGTTGGGAAAAAAGGTACAAATGTCTGAGATCACATGCCAACTGACTCAAAAACAGCTTCTTCCCTGCTGCCATCAGACTTTTGAATGGACCTACCTTATATTAAGTTAATAAGAACATAAGAACATAAGAAATAGGAGCAGGAGTAGGTCATCTAGCCCCTCGAGCCTGCCCCGCCATTCAATAAGATCATGGCTGATCTGACGTGGATCAGTACCACTTACCCGCCTGATCCCCTTAATTCCCTTACCGATCAGGAATCCATCCATCCGCGCTTTAAACATATTCAGCGAGGTAGCCTCCACCACCTCAGTGGGCAGAGAATTCCAGAGATTCACCACCCTCTGGGAGAAGAAGTTCCTCCTCAACTCTGTCTTAAACCGACTCCCCTTTATTTTGAGGCTGTGTCCTCTAGTTTTAACTTCCTTACTAAGTGGAAAGAATCTCTCCGCCTCCACCCTATCCAGCCCCCGCATTATCTTATAAGTCTCCATAAGATCCCCCCTCATCCTTCTAAACTCCAACGAGTACAAACCCAATCTCCTCAGCCTCTCCTCATAATCCAAACCCCTCATCTCCGGTATCAACCTGGTGAACCTTCTCTGCACTCCCTCCAATGCCAATATATCCTTCCTCATATAAGGGGACCAATACTGCACACAGTATTCCAGCTGCGGCCTCACCAATGCCCTGTACAGGTGCATCAAGACATCCCTGCTTTTATATTCTATCCCCCTCGCGATACAGGCCAACATCCCATTTGCCTTCTTGATCACCTGTTGTACCTGCAGACTGGGCTTTTGCGTCTCATGCACAAGGACCCCCAGGTCCCTTTGCACGGTAGCATGTTTTAATTTGTTTCCATTGAGATAGTAATCCCATTTGTTATTATTTCCTCCAAAGTGTATAACCTCGCATTTATCAACGTTATACTCCATTTGTCATATCCTCGCCCACTCACTCAGCCTGTCCAAATCTCTCTGCATCCTAGCTATGACTGTAACACTACAATCTGCACTCTCTCCTTTCCTTTTCCTCTATGTACTTTATGAACAGTATGCTTTGCCTGTATAGCGCAAGAAACAATACTTTTCATTGTATCCCAATGCACGTGACAATAATAAAGCAAATCAAATGACAAGCCTTCACTTTTGACGGTCCATTGTAACCAAAAAGAGGCTGCTCTCTGGGACTGAATCTTGTCAGACCAAGGGGAGATGATGGCATCGTGGTAATGACATTGGACGAGCAAACCATAAACCCAGGCTAACGCTACGGGGACATGAGTTCAAATCCCACCACAGCGACTGGTGGAATTTATGTTCAAAGGAATAAAGTCAGGAACTAGAAGCTCGTCTCTGCAATGGTGACCATGACAGCTATCGTCAATTATTGTAAAAAAAAACCGTCTGACACACTGATGTTCTTTAGAGAAGGAAATCTGCCACCCTTACCCGGTCTGGCCTACATGTGACTCCAGGCCCATGTGGTTGGCTTTCCAAACCCGCGACTTCTGGAAGGGCAAGTGCAGCAGATACCTGGGAACACCACCACCACCTGGAGGTTCCCCTCCCAGTCGCTCACCATCCTGACTAGGAAAGATATCGGCCGTCCTTCACTGTCACTGGGTCAAAATCCTGAAACACACTTCCTAACAGTGGGTGTACCAGCACCATAAGGACTGCAGCGGCTCAAGATGGCGGCTCACTGCCACTTTCTCAAGGGGCAATTAAGGGTGGGTAATAAACGCTGACATCTGCAGAGTTAAAGAATAGAAATAATTGATAAAACTACAGTGATTACTCGGGGGAATGCATGGTGCCCGCAATCAAATGCTGCTCTTCGGCCGCACAGGCCTAGACTCTTATCCACTGCTGGGGTTTCAGCATGTTGTCAATTTCAATCTAGTTCCTTGGGGGAAATCTTATCTCGACAAGGCCACAGGCAGCCTATTCCAACCTGGACACATCTCTGCTGCTCCATCAAACTATCACAGTGCCTACTTACTGGCACTGTGGGTGCAGTGACACCAGGTGGGCTGTACCGGATCAAGAGGGTGGTACCCCACTACCGTGAGAGGGGCAGCTGAGAGAGAGAGGCCGACAATAAATGCCGGCCTTGTCATACGTGGGGAATGATTGGGTAACGTTTAAAGGGAGTTTGGATCTAAGGGCCTTCTGTTGGACCGAATCCAGCTGAGATCAGAGCCTGGGAAGATCTACACCAATCCTCACAGTTCTTCCAAGTTTTGTACCACCCGCAAATTTTGAAATTTTACCGAGGTTGAGGGTCACTAATGGATGTCAGGAAGAGCACGGGTCCCGACACCGATCCCTGGTGAACACCAGCATAAACCTCCCTCCAGTCAGGAAAAACAACTGTTCAGCATCACTCTCCGTTTTCTAGTCACTCAAATCAACTTTGTATCTGTGCAGCTGCTGTGCCTTTCATTCCGTAAGCTCCTAACTTTGTTCAGGGCACGGTGGCACAGTGGTTAGCACCACTGCCTCACAGCGCCAGGGACCCGGGTTCAATTCCCGGCTTGGGTGACTGTCGGTGTGGAGTCTGAATGCTCATAGAATCCTACAGAGCAGGAGGAGGCCATTCGGCCCATCGAGTTTGCACCGACCACAATCCCACCCAGGCCCTATCTTCATAACTCCATGCATTTACCCGAGCTAGTCCCCCTGACACTAAGGGGCAATTTAGCATGGCCAATCCATCTAACTCGCACATCCTTGGAGTGTGGGAGGAAACCAGAGCACCCGAAGGAAACCCACGCAGACACGGGGAGAACGTGCAGACTCCACACAGACAGTGACCCAAGCTGGGAATCGAACCCGAGTCCTTGGCGCTGTGAGGCAGCAATGCTAACCCCTGTACCAATGTTCTCCCCGTGTCTGCGGAGGTTTCCTCCGGGTGCTCCGGTTTCCTCCCAAGTCCGAAAGACGCTCAGGTTAGGTGGATTGGCCAAGCTAAATTGCACTGTAGTGTTCCAAGATGTGTAGGTTTGGGATTAGCCATAGTAAACACATGGGATTACAGGGATAGGGCCGGGGGTGGGCCTGGGAAAGATGCTCCGTCGGAGAGTCGGTGCAGGCTCGATGGGCCAAATGGCCTCCTTCTGCACTGTAGAGATTCAATGATTCACAAGTCTGCTGTGTGACACGTTATTAAATGTCTTTTGGAAGTCCAGGTAGATCACATCAACAGAGTTACCCTCATCGAACCTCTCTGTCACCTCATCAAATAAAACTCCAGCAAGTTGGTTAAACACGACTTGCTCTTAATGAATCCATGCAAACTTCGTTAATTCACCCGCATTTGCCCAAGTGCCTATTAATCTTGTCTCGAATGATCATTTCGAGAGGTTTCCCCACCACCCAGGTTAAACTGACTGGCCTGTGCTTGCTGGGCCTGTCTTTACACCTTGTTCTTCAACAACAGCGTGGGATTTGCAACCAGCCCGGCACCACTTTGAAGAGGAGCAGAGGCGTTACGCCCGGGCTCGTGGCTGATATTTAATTAACCCTCAATTAGCATCACGAAGTCAGATTATCTGGGATCTTGCTGTGTGAAAATTGCCTGACGCATTTCCAACAACAGTGACGACACTTCAAAAAAAAAGGACCTTATTGGCTGCGAAGTGATAATCATAGAAGATACGACGGAAACACATTCTTTCATTCACTTAAACTCCCGTGGAGAGTGGGGTCTTCCATCTTACAGTAACAATTCCCAAAAACACAACGGTTAGGATGCATAAAACAACTGGAATTGAAAGCGAATCTTGGGAATGCACACTGCTTAGCATGCTGTCTCACAGCTCCCAGGACCCGGGTTCAATTCAGGCCTCGGATCACTGTCTGTGTGGAGTCTGCACGTTCTCCCCGTGTCTGCATGGGCTTCCTCCGGGTGCTCCGGTTTCCACCCACACGCCAAAGATATGCAGGTTAGGTTGATTGGCCATGCTAAATTGCCCCTTAGTGTCCCAAGATGTGTAGGTTAGATGGATTAGCCATGGGAAAGGTGTGGGGTTACCAGGATAGGGTGGAGGAGAGGACCTGGGTAAGATACTCTAAAAGAGAATCGGTGCAGCCTCGATGGGCCAAATGGCCTCTTCTGCACCGTAGGGAGTCTATGATTAAATGAACGGTGACCATGAAAAATTATCGCCAATCTGATGAGCGCTAATGTTCCTCAGGAAAGGAAATCTGCCATCCATTACCCAAAATGCTGGAAAATCCCAGCAGGTCTGGTAGTATATTCTCCTGCCGGATGCCAAGTGTTAGCTCTGGTTTCCAGCTCCACAGATGCCGCCAGCCCTGCCGAGTGTTTCCAGCATTGTCTGTTTTGCTCGCAGATTTCCAGCAACTGCAGTATTTTCTTTTCAATGCCGTCCTTATCTACTCTGCCCTACTCCAGACCCATCTCTGTCATGTGGCTGGCTCTTCATTGCCCCCTTGCAATGGTCCAACTCAGTTCAAAGGCAATTAGGGCTGGGCATAAATGCCCTGCCTTGCCAGCGATGCCCGTCTGAAAGAATAGAAATTTAGTAATCGGGAAAGGGCTGGGAACCAGAGATAGTCACCCTCAGCAACGTTAGTGCGTCTCGGGTGGAACGCAAGTGTTGAGGGCTTTTCATGTGGGCGGCACTGTGGCCTCACAGCGCCAGGGATCCAGGTTCGATTCCCGGCTTGGGTGACTGTGTGGAGTTTGCCCGTTCTCCCCGTGTTTCCGTGGGTTTCCTCCGGGTGCTCCGGTTTCCACAAGATGTGCTGGTTAGGTGGATTGGGCATGCTAAATTGCCCCTCAGTGTCAGGGGGACTAGTTAGGGTAAATGCATGAGGTTACGGGGATAGGGCCTGGGTGGGATTGTGGTCAGTACAGGCTCGATGGGCTGAATGGCCTCCTTCTGCACTGTCGGGATTCTATGATTCTTCTGTAATTTGCCTGAGAGAGCAGTGACTGGATCCCACCTCCAGATTCCGCACCACATTACCACAAGGTTGGCGAACAGGTTTGAAAGAAAGTCATCATCCTGCAATGTCACTTGGGCAAAGGGTCAAGAGGGCATAAGATGCCAGGGGGAATTACATACCTCTAGCTGAGCTGGCAGGGAGGCGGGGGGGGGAACCCAATGTACTCTTGTCTTCACACAAGTATGCCCAGACTGAACCCACTCCTTTACCACCCATGCAGCTGGTACAGATCTGTGTCGTCCCTTTAATACTCCCCAGTATAAATTGAGAAGTTATCTGGGGTTAAGTGGGTCAAGTAAGAGACTGATCAATTCAGGGCAAACGTGAGTGGGGTCACAGCCCAGGGGGTTACACTGAGGGTACAGTCAGCACGCAGCCCAGGGGGAGACACTGTGGGTACAGTCAGCACCCAGCCCAGGGGGAGACACTGTGAGTACAGTCAGCACCCAGCCCAGGGGGAGACACTGTGGGTACAGTCAGCACCCAGCCCAGGGGGGGTCACACTGTGGGTACAGTTAGCACCCAGCCCAGGGGGTCACAGTGTTGGTATAAGTAGCACGCAGCCCTGGGGGAGATACTGTGGGTACAGTTAGCACCCAGTCCCGGTCCCTGCCTCCATCTCCGCTCCACTCCCCTCCACAGCATGCCACTCTTACCGAAGCCACTTCACTACCCGCCCCATCCGACTGCAGTTCCGGTTTCTGCTCCACCGCCACCTCGGCTTCCAGAATCTTCTCCACCGGCATCTCTTCATTGGCGCCGCTGGTGGACTCCACCTCTTCGCCTCTCTCTCGGCTCCTCTGTCTCTCCTCTTGAACGGCTGGGGAAAGGAGTACAGCTATCGAGTCGGACAGGAATACACAGCGAATGAGTTAGGCCAACGTGTATGTACCGTGGAGAGGGAGACAGAGCCGAGGACAGACCCAGGGGCAGAGCCGGGGACACCGACCCAGGGGGACAGAGGGACAGCAGAGTGTGTAAGGGGAGGCAGAGCTGGAAGAGGGACGGAGCCAGGAGAGGTAGGTGAGTGGAGATGGGGAGTAAGAGCGGGAGGACAGGGGGAGTAGGGAGCGGAGTGTGGGGGGGGCGGGGGGAGGTGTGTGAAGCAGGGAACAGGAGAGAGGGGAGTGGGGGAGAAGGGAGCGAATGTCTGACTATTGGGCCGAGAGAAGGAGGGGACCAGTTTATTAAGTTCAACACAGACAGATATCGCGTCATCACTCACCAAATCACACAGCCTCCTCTTGCCTCTGAACTAAGGCCTAAAACAGGATGTTAGCACCGACCAAAACCCCCCTCCCGGGATTTTATATCTTTCAATAACCAAAGCAGTACGTAACGCTCTGTCCAGTGTACAAGGAGCCGGTTTGGACTCGGTGAGAAGATCTCACTTGAGGGACTTAAATTTATATAATCCAGTGCAGCTTGGAGGGAAGGTTGCCAACTGGCGGAGGAAGACTCTGTCGTTCTGCCAGGACCGCGGTCCTGTCTTTGGCAGGGGGAGAGCAGGAGTGGCGGGGGGGGGTGCAGCACCCCAAGTTTGGAAACAAAGTGGGGAGGGCATTGGAAGAGTGGCGGAGGTAACCTGGTCCACACCTCTGAACCCCAGCGCCACCTCCAAACAGGGCACAAGGCAACTGTGACGGCCCCCCTGCCTGAGCGGTCCACTTGTGGTGAAGAGTGGGGCAAATGCACAGCTGAAAGATCAGCGCCTTGAGGGAATGGTCAGGGTGGGGGTTGCTCATGGAGGTGGGAGGGATGCTGTCGGAATGGATCAGGCGGAAAACAGAACAAGGAGCGCAATAATGATACATTCCCTTCACCATCCCACCCCCCCCTCACCCCAATGCCAGCCCCCAGGAGCCCCCAATCCCCCTCAGTCTCCTCGCTCGCTCTGTCTCTCTCTCTCTCTTTCCCCCTCGGGATGTTCAGCCTACCTTCTCGCTTCATGCCCGTGGCCAGACACTTCTGGTAACGGCAGTACTGGCAGCGGTTACGCTGCCGCTTGTCGATCATACAATCCTTGCAGTCTCGGCAGGTGTAGGTGAGGTCCTTACGTACTGTCCGCTTGAAGAAGCCCTTGCAGCCCTCACAGCTGTACACTCCGTAGTGCTTTCCTGTACGCAGCAGATAGATAAGAAATCAGCTTCTGGGCCGCTCTGGGTGTAAGCGCATCCCCTTCCCCCATCCCCTCCCGAGTCCCTTAACTCTCGGAGCCCACTCCCCAGAGTCAGAATGATGGCAAATCCATCGTGAACAAAACTGGTCATTAAACTTGAGCTCATTCAACATCCTGCGGGTTACCATCAAGCAGAAACTGAACTGCGCCAGTCACCGTGGCTAAAACAGCAGGTCAGAGAGTAGGAATCCTGCAGCGAGTCACTCACCTGACTCCACAAAGCCTGTCCACCATCCACAAGTCAGGAGTGTGATGGAACACTCTCCACTTGCCTGGATGGGTGAAGCTCCAACACTCAAGAAGCTCAACACCACCCAAGACAAAGCAGTCCGCTTGATTGGTACCCCTTCCACAAACATCCACTCCCTCCACTACCAATGCACAGTGACAGCGTGGGTACCATCTACAAGTTGCACTGCAGCAATCCACCAAGGCTCCTTAGACAGCACCTTCCAAACCCACGACTGCTACCATCTAGAAGGACAAGGGCAGCAGATACCTGGGAACGCCACCACCTGGAGGTTCCCCTCCAAGCCACTCACCAGCCTGACTTGGAAATATATCGGCCGTTCCTGCACTGTCGCTGGGTCAAAATCCTGGAACTCCCTCCCTAACAGCATTGTGGGGGTACCTACACCTCAAGGACTGCAGCGGCTCAAGAAGGCAGCTCACCACCACCTTCTCGAGGGGCAATTAGGGATGGGCAATAAATGCTGGCCTAGCCAGCGACGCCCATATCCCATGAATGAATAACGAACACACCTTTTTAAGAACAGACCGGTGTAATGAGGCCAAAGGCAAACGGGAAAGTATGGAAAGCATTTATGATTGGATTCGCTGGTTCATTTTGTACATTTCGCATTGTGCCTGGATGAGAAAGAAAGCAGCAAGGGGCCAAGTTTCCCCAGATCAGTGGGAATTTTGCCTGCTTGTCCTCACATTTGACTTGCTACCCTGAAATCTAACCTTCTCAGACCTTTACTCAAGTCACACAGGCCTTCGAGCCTGCTCCGCCATTCAATAGGATCATGGTTGACTGTAGCCCCCAACTCCACTTTCCTGACTGTCCCCCTATAGCTCTCGGCTCCCTTGTCAATCAAAAAAATCCATCCAACTCAGCCCTGAATATATTCCATGACGCAGCCTCCACTGCACGATGGGGGTCGTTTTTAAATCAATCTATTGCAATCAACCGGAACAGGGCTGAATAAAGAAAGGTTGGGGGGAGGGGTGGATTCAACTTTCCTCATCCAGGCACCTAACAACTGGGGGGCAACCCGTCCGGAATTGAACAAATTGGGGTCTGTGCCGAGACAATTTCCCCACAGGGTAACGAATTGGGGGGGGTGCCCTCGCCTGGGAACTGATCATAACAATGGGGCTCAAAGTCAGCTCCCCAGTATTTAGACCCTCGGTCCCTTTGTTTGTCAACTGTATGATTTTACCCACATCCCGTCAACAAATAATAAAACAAAATCTAGTGATTTGATTCCAGACACTGATCGCAGTAAAGTCCCACCACTCGCTGGGGTTGTGAAACCTTGCAATGGGTGAAATAGCGAATGGGGGACATGCCTTTCAACGGGAGTCAACTCGATGGGGTCCAACCACGCGAGGGCGGCATTGGTTGGGACAGGATCTACAGGCATTTAGAGACGCAAGGACTGATTAGGGACAGTCAGCATGGCTTTGAGAGTGGAAAATCGTGTCTCACAAATTTAATTGAGTTTTTTGAAGGGGTAACCAAGAAGGTAGATGAGGGCAGTGCAGTTGATGCTGTCTACATGGACTTTTAGCAAGGCCTTTGACAAGGTACCGCATGGTAGGTTGTTGCATAAGGTTAAATCTCATGGAATCCATGGTGAGGTATCTAAATGGATACAAAATTGGCTTCTTGACAGAAGCCAGAGGGTGGTTGTAGAGGATTGTTTTTCAAACTGGAGGCCTGTGACCAGCGGTGAGCCTCACGGATCAGAGCTGGGTCCAGTGTTATTTGTCATTTATATTAATGATTTGGATGAGAATATAGGAGGCGTGGTTAGTAAGTTTGCAGATGACACTAAGATTGGTGGCATAGAGGACAGTGAAGAAAGTTATCTCCAATTGCAACGGGATCTTGATCAATTGGGCCAGTGGGCTGACGAATGGCAGATGGAGTTTAATTTAGACAAATGTGAGGTGATGCATTTTGGTAGATTGAACCAGGGCAGGACTTACTCAGTTAATGGTCGGGCATTGGGGAGAGTTACAGAACAAAAAGAGATCTCGGAGTACATGTTCATAGCTCCTTGAAAGTGGAGTCACAGGTGGACAGAGTGGTGAAGAAGGCATTCAGCATGCTTGGTTTCATCAGTCAGAACATTGAATACAGGAGTTGGGACGTCTTGTTGAAATTGTACAAGACATTGGTAAGGCCACACTTGGAATACTGTGCAATTCTGGTCACCCTATTATAGAAAGGATATTATTAAACTAGAAAGAATGCAGAAAAGATTTACTGGAATGCAACCGGGACTTGATGGATTGAGTTATAAGGAGAGACTGGATAGATTGGGACTTTTTCCTCTGGAGCGTAGGAGGCTGAGGGGTGATCCTATAGAGGTCTATAAAATAATGAGGGGCACAGATCAGCTAGATAGTCAATATCTTTTACCAAAGGTAGGGGAATCTAAAACTAGAGGGCATAGGGTTAAGGTGAGAGGGAAGAGATACAAAAGTGAACAGAGGGGCAATTTTTTTCACACAGAGGGTGGTGAGTGTCTGGAACAAGCTGCCAGAGGTAGTAGTAGAGGCGGGTACAATTTTGTCTTTTTAAAAGCATTTAGAGTTACATGGGTACGATGGGTACAGAGGGATATGGGCCAAATGTGGGCAATTGGGATTAGCTTAGGGGTTTAAAAAAGAAAGGGTGACATGCACAAGTTGGGCCGAAGGGCCTGTTTCCATGCTTAAACCTCTATGACTCTAGTTGCTGTTCAATGACTTGTGGTAGCTGTATGGACAGACAAGGGGAGCCGCTGAGCACCAGGAGGCGTGTATCGCAAACCTTTCGGAAAAGAGACAATCTTCGTTTACGAATTGCCTCAAAGCCAGCAGACAAAAATCCCCAGAATGTCCCCAGATCGCACTGAGCCGTGACTACAGCTCAGGATCGAGAGATTGGCACAATTCCAGGTTAATGTCTGTCCCCGGGCTGGCACAGTGGTTAGCGCTGCTGCCTCACAGAGCCAGGGACCCGGGTTCGATTCCCAGCTTGGGTCACTGTCTGTGCAGAGTCAGCACATTCTCTGTGTGTCTGCATGGGTTTCCTCCGGGTGCTCCGGTTTCCTCCCACAATCTGAAAGACGTGCTGGTTAGGTGTATTGGCCATGCTAACTTCTCCCTCAGTGTACCCGAACAGGCGCCGGAGTGTGGCGACTGGAAGGTTTTTACAGTAACTTCATTGCAGTGTTAATGTAAGCCTACTAGTGACACCAATAAATAAACTAAACAACCATTCCAGGCACCGTCTCTCGATCCTGTTGGATACATAAGAGAGAGAATTCAACATCCCCGGCCAGGGTAAGTGGAAGGATTTCATCTTCCATTGACTTCGACATCATGTCCCTGTTAAGACACATCACAGTCTCTGCTCTGTCATGGCTGCCATCTCCTCAGGGAAGGAAGGGGGGATTGGGGGAGGGGAAGAAAGCTTGGATAAGCGAACGACGGCTCACTCGATGGGCGATGCAAAGACCTGTGCGGTGGCGAACGGCGGGACTTCACGGCATTGTGTTTAATCCGTCCGAATCCCCTCGCGTGCCTTACCTGAAGACCTGTCTCCACAAATGGCACAGACGCGCCTCAGGGATGACGTGGCGGAGCCGCCAGGGTAGGTGAGGGCTTGGCTCATGCCCAGCGAGGAGTGGACGTCATCGGAGCTGCTGACAGCGTGTAGGCCCGACATGCTCACCGTGGAGTTGATCTGAGAACACAAGAGGTCAACGCCAACGTTACTCTCCCATAAGACATAGGAGCAGAATTAGGCCACTCGGCCCATCGAGTCTGCTCCACCATTCAATCATGGCTGATATTTTTCTCATTCCCTTTCTCCTGCCTTTTCCCCATAACCCCTGATCTCTTATTAATCAAGAACCTAACTATCTCTGTCTAAAAGACACTCAACGACCTGGCCTCCACAGCCTTCTGCGACAAAGAGTTCCACAGATTCACCACTCTCTGGCTGAAGAAATTCCTCCTCATCACTGTTTTAAAGGATTGTCCTTTTAGTCTGAGGTTGTGCCCTCTGGTTCTAGTTTTTCCGACTAGTGGAAACATCCTCTCCACATCCACTCTATCCAAATCTCGCAGTGTCCTGTAAGTTTCAATAAGATCCCCCTTCATCATTCTAAGCTTTAACGAGTACAGACCCAGAGTCCTCAACCGTTCCTCATACGACAAGCTCTTCATTCATTCTTGTGAACCTCCCCTGGACCCTTTCCAAGGCCAGCACATCCTTCCTTAGGTACGGGGCCCAAAACTGCTCACAATACTCCAAATGGGGTCTGACCAGAGCCTTATACAGTCTCAGAACCACATCCCTGCTCTTGTATTCCAGCCCTCTCGACATGAATGCTAACATTGCATTTGCTTCCATCAGAAGGGAGTGGTGCAAAACTCTACGGGAACCTGAGCATCTGATGATTCTTAAAGCGGCGGCTGAGGAGGAGGAGGCGGATTGGCCGAAGGTCAGCCCCAGGCAGGATTCTGGTATGCCCGCCAAAGGCTGGTAAAGAGGAGCCCCCATGACAAGTCCTCTTTCAGAAGCTTGGCGAGCTTGCTGATGTTACACAGACAGGACAGCGGGATCCCCTGAAGGACTGGTTCAGGGGATCCCTGCCTCACACCGGATCTCTGCCCTCTTGCCTGCCAGTCTGCTGCGCCCCGGGCTACCAGCAGGTTACCTCTCTTGCTGCCTACCGTCCACCTCTTGTTCCTGAAATGATGGACCTGCCCTCCAGCCTTGGCTCGGTTGGCAGCCCTCTCGCCTCGCAGTCAAAATGCTACGAGTCCCATGTTAATGTTAAGCTGCATCATTCAGGTTCAGGATAAATCGGTCACTGAATCCATTAAGTATCTGGAGCACATAGAAATGGGGATTTCTTCCGTCCCCAGACCATCAACCTGGGCCTCCAGATAACTACCCCTACACGACTCTCTTTCCTGAAGTGCCCCCTGCATAGTAATCATGGAATATCTACGGCCCATCGAGTCTGCACAGACAATAATCCCACCCAGGCCCTATCCCCATAATCCCACGTATTTGCCCTGCTAATTCCTCTAACCTATGCATCCCGGGACGCTAAGGGGCAATTTATCACGGCCAATCAACCTAACCTGCACATCTTTGGAGTGTGACGGGAAATCGGAGCACCGGGAGGAAACCCACGCAGGCACGGGGAGAATGTGCAAACTCCACACAGACAGTGACTCGAGCTGGGAATCGAACCCAGGACCCTGGAGCTGTGAGGCAGCAGTGCTAACCACTGTGCCACCCCTACCTCTGGAGAGGGAGCAGAGCAGATTTGCCAGCAATGCGAGGAAAAGGTGATCAGCCTGGCTCACATTTCCCTCGAAAGGAAAAGGTGGAGGGATGGTTCAAACAATGCAAGACTTTGACAGCGCCTGGCTTCGAGAGGATGTTCTGTGGATTAAAGGGACCTTGGCGTGTTTGTCCACAGATCTCTGAAGGTGGAAGGGCATGTAAGAAGGGTGGTGAAAAAAGCATATGGGACACTTGCCTTTTTCAATCGAGGCATAGATTACAAAAGCATGGAATCATGTTGGAATTGTATAGAACTTTGGTGAGGACAGCTGGAATACTGTGTGCAGTTCTGGTCGCCACATTGTCGGAAGGATGTGATTGCACTGGAGGGGGTGCAGAGGAGATTCACCAGGATGTTGCCCGGGTGGAACATTTAATTTATAGAGAGAGGTTGTTTGGCTTGCGTTGTTTTCGTTGGAGCAAAGAAGACTGAGGGGCAACCTGATTGAGGTGTTCAAGATTATGAGGGACATGGACAGAGTGGATATGGGGCAGCTGTTCTCCTTAGTTGAAGAGTCAGTCATGAGGGGACTTGGGTTCAAGGTGAGGAGGTTGAGGGGGGATGTGAGGAAAAACTTTTTTAGCCAGAGGGTGTTGATGGTCTGGAATGTGCTGCCTGGGAGGGTGGTGGAGGCGGGTTGCCTCAGATCCTTTAAAAAGGACCTGGATGAGCACTTGGCATGTCATAATATTCAGGGCTGTGGGGCAAGTGCTGGCAAATGGGATTAGGTGGGAGCTCACATGTGTTGGTGCAGACTCGATGAGCCAAAGGGCCTGTTCCGCGCTGCATGATTCTATGAGGGAGTTAACTGGGTGTCTTGCAATGCCAAAGTGGCTACCCCCATTTCCTACAGTGCAACAGTTCTTAGAAAGAAAACCTTCCACGGGCCGAAAAGAGCTTTGGGCCACGGGTGAGGCAGCGGAAGGTGCTGTCCGACTGCAAACTGTTCTCATCTTGTGGTGGAAGGGCCACAACTGGAGGCCATCGGTGCACAATAGTCACCAAGAAATCCACCACGCAATTCAGAGAAACCGACTTCACCCAGAGAGCGGTGAGAGGGACGAACCCGCGACCACAGGCAACCGAAGGGAAGATCCTCGGTGGATTTAAGGGGAAGCTGGTTAAGATGTGTGGGTTAGGATTGGCCATGTTAAATTGCCCTTAATGTCAGGGGGATTAGCAGGGTAAATACGTGGGGTTATGGGGATAGAACCTGGGTGGGATTGTTGTCAGTGCAGGCTCGATGGGCTGAATGGCCTCCTTCTGCACTATAGGGATTCTATGATTCAATGGGGGAGGGGGAATATCGAGCTATGGCAATTGTTAGGCGAGGGGGGGCAGAGTGTTGCATAAACGCCAAGATGGACAGGTTGGGCCGAATGGCGTGCTTCCGCGCCACGTACCCCGCGTAATCCTAGTCAAGAAGCCTTTGAGCACAAAACACTCCCTAATCCTGGCACGACGGCACAGTGGTTAGCACTGCTGCCTCACAGCGCCAGGGACCCGGGTTCAATTCCAATTGGGTGACTTTGTGGAGTTTGCACATTCTCCCCGTGTCTGTGTGGGTTTCTTCCAGGTGCACCAGTTTCTTCCCACAGCGGATTTGGAGGGTTGGCCATGCTAATTTGCCACTTAGTATCAGGAGGATAGCTAGGGTAAATGCATGGGGTTATGGGAAAGGGCCTGGGTGGGATTGTGGTTGGTGCAGACTTGATGGGCCGAATGGTTTCCTTTTGCACTGTAGGATTCTATCCAGTAAATTGGATTACAATCCTATTGCTGAAATAAAAAAGGCACATGCTGTCAAAGCTTTTCATCTTATACTCATCAGGACATTTCGCAAGAATACCAAATGTAAAGGGGACAATTTATACCGCACGAGTAGAGTGCTGCTCGGTTGGGAAGTGGACCCTGATTGGTAGAGAAGTTGCCATGGAGAATACACCAGGGGACCGTTAACTGCCGATACTCAAGCTCTGTACCACCAAACGACTATTTGAACAGAACCAGAGTTGGTGAAATCTCTCTTAAAACAGCTACAAAACCTGCGAACACAGGTGGCTGGCAATCACGGGGAGGGGGATAGGTGGAGCAAATGCCTTCTTACCTGTGGACTACTGACTGGCCCGTAGCCCAGGGAAGGGGTGGAAGGGAGAGCGGGCGAGCCCAGGGAAGAGCTGATGACGGAGAAGTGCGAGCTGATACTGCTGACGGGTGAGTTCACGGAAGACGAGACTGCTGAGCCGATAGTGGACGAGTGCAGGGGAGGAGAGCTGCTCATGGTCCGCCGCTGTTGTGGAGAATTCACAGAAGAGCTGTCAGGGCTCCCACAGTCTGCAGGACAAGAACACAGCAGCAACCCTTACAACAGGGAGAGCAACACAAGGACACCTCACCCTTCCATCATCACACTATCGGAGTCCAAAAAACAGGCTGTCCACACACAGGACTCTTATGTACATACGTACACACACACACCCTATATATCACAGCCTTTTATACATACATACATTGTATATCACTGTATTCATAATGGTCTTTTACACACACACAGAATATCACATTCTTTCACATACACACAGTATATCACACCATCTTTTACACAGACCCACAGTATATCAGTGTCTTTTACACACACACACTTTCTTTCACACACACGCAGTCTATCACACTGTCTCTTACACACACAGTATACCACACTGTCTTTTAGACACTACTTTATACACACACACACAATATATCACACTGTCTCTTACACAGCATATCACACTGTCTTTTACAAACACGCACACAGCATATCAAACTGTCTCTAACACACACAGTATATGCCACTATCTTTTACACATACGCACACAGTACATCAGTCTTTTACACATACACAGTATATCACACTGTATTTCACACACACAGTATACCACACTGTCTTTTACACACTGTACTTTACACACACAGTATTTTACACAAACACACACAGCATATCACACTGTCTTTTACACACAGTATATCACTGTATTTCACACTCACAGTATATCACACTGCCCTTTACACACAGTATATCACACTCTTTTACACACATATACAGTATATGACACTGTGTTTTAAACACACACACAGTATATCACACTGTCTCGTACACACTCAGCATATCACACTGTCTTTTACACACACACACAGCATGTCACACTATCTCTAACACACACAGTTTATCACACTGTTTCTAACACACAGTATATCACTGTCTCTAATACAGTCTCTTACACGCAGAGTACATCACACTGTCTTTTACACACACACAGAATATCACAGTCTTTTACACACATGCACACAGTATATCAGTCTTTTACACACACACACAGTATACCACACTGTCTTTTACACACACTGCCTTTTACACACACAGTATATTACTGTCTTTCACACACACACAGGATACCACACTGTCTTTTACACACTCACTGTATATCACACTATCCTTTACAAAAGATATCACAGTCTTTTAAACACACACACCATAGATCACAGGGCTTGTACACACAAACACAGCATACTGCCTTTTACACATATACAGCTTGTGTATATCATTCTTCTGTGCACACATTCACGTTGTGTCTATCAGTCTTTCACACACACTCACAAATAGCCATAAAACACAGCACTAAACCCTGGACATTCACCAGTCAGAGGAAAAGCCGTGTGACAATCAGATCCAAATGCCACCCGTACTGCTGGCATCACAAGCCCAGGCAACCCAAGTGTGGAAACTTCCCCCTCTCACTCAACCGTTAGCTACTCAGTGTCACGTGTCTGCTTTCACAGGGGAAGTGATTTGACTCACCACATTACACTGATTGTACAGTCAAATGTTTGCACGCAAGCCGGGGCTTCCGCACACAGCCCACTCCTTCCATGGACTGATAGCAGTGCCCTGAATTAATCAAACTGACATCCTGTGCAGAATTAAATCTGCAATCACACATATTTCTGAATCCAAATTAACAGCCTCATGGACAAATACCTCAGGATACATTATAGAGGGAGCTTTACTCTGTACCTAACCCCGTGCTGTACCTGTTCTGGGTTTGACGGGGGCAGTGCAGAGGGAGCTTTACTTTGTATCTAACCCCGTGCTGTACCTGTCCTGGGAGTGTTTGATGGGGACAGTGTAGAGGAAGTTTTACTCTGTATCTAACCCCGTGCTGTACCTGTTCTGGGAGTGTTTGATGGAGACAATGTAGAGGGAGCTTTACTCTGTATCTAACCTCGTGCTGTACCTGTTCTGGGAGTGTTTGATGTGGACAGTGTAGAGGAAGTTTTACTCTGTATCTAACCCCGTGCTGTACCTGTCCTGTGAGTGTTTGATGGGGACAGTGTAGAGGGAGCTTTACTCTGTATCTAACCCCATGCTGTACCTGTCCTGGGAGTGTTTGATGTGGACAGTGTAGAGGAAGCTTTACTCTGTATCTAACCCCGTGCTGTACCTGTTCCGGGTTTGATGGGGACAGTGTAGAGGGAGCTTTACTCTGTATCTAACCCCATGCTGTACCTGTCCTGGGAGTGTTTGATGGGGACAGTGTAGAGGGAGCTTTACTCTGTATCTAACCCCATGCTGTACCTGTCCTGGGAGTGTTTGATGTGGACAGTGTAGAGGGAGCTTTACTCTGTATCTAACCCCGTGCTGTACCTGTCCTGGGTGTGTTTGACGTGGACAGTGTAGAGGGAGCTTTACTCTGTGTCTAACCCTGTGCTGTACCTGTCCTGGGTGTGTTTGATGGGGACAGTGTAGAGGGAGCTTTACTCTGTATCTAACCCTGTGCTGTACCTGTCCTGGGTGTGTTTGATGTGGACAGTGTAGAGGGAGCTTTACTCTGTATCTAACCCCGTGCTGTACCTGTCCTGGGTGTGTTTGACGTGGACAGTGTAGAGGGAGCTTTACTCTGTGTCTAACCCTGTGCTGTACCTGTCCTGGGTGTGTTTGATGGGGACAGTGTAGAGGGAGCTTTACTCTGTATCTAACCCTGTGCTGTACCTGTCCTGGGTGTGTTTGATGGGGACAGTGTAGAGGGAGCTTTACTCTGTATCTAACCCTGTGCTGTACCTGTCCTGGGTGTGTTTGATGGGGACAGTGTAGAGGGAGCTTTACTCTGTATCTAACCCCGTGCTGTACCTGTCCTGGGTGTGTTTGATGGGGACAGTGTAGAGGGAGCTTTACTCTGTATCTAACCCCGTGTTGTACCTGTCCTGGGAGTGTTTGACGTGGACAGTGTAGAGGGAGCTTTACTCTGTGTCTAACTCCTGCCACATCGGGTTGAAGTTGCTCCTGATTGACAATCTTTGATATTGTCCCTTGAGCTCGAACAGCTGCTACAACAATAAGCAGAAGTGTCTGTAATTTGGTTTCCAGGAATGGCAGAGGAAGGGGACATCCCCCGCACTCTGGCATTAGTTAGACAGCACCCCCTCCAACCCCTGCCTCTCTTGTCCACACACACTTCCCTCTCTCTCAGTCTTCATCAATGCAATTCTTTTTCCCTCTGCGTGTTACCTCTCACCCCTGCTGTGTTCCAGTACTCCCTCACACTCCTTTCTCTTCAGATCTGAGCCCACACTGTCAGTGCCCTTGTACCTTCTGCTTTCTCTTCCCTGCCTTCCTCCCATAATATACCACTGGAGGGAATCAAAGGAAAGTAAAACAGAACTTGCATTTTGATCGTGACCTTTCAGCAGCTCACAACATCCCCTGATGTCCTCGAAGTGCAGGCGCTATCGCTTGACTGGAAACGTGCAGCCAATTTAAACACAGCAAGCTCCCATAGGCAGCACTTTGACAGCCATTGGGAGTGTTTGATGGGGACAGTGTAGAGGGAGCTTTACTCTGATGGAGACGGAGTACAGGAAAGAGATACAGAATCTGGTGAATTGGTGTGACAACAATAATCTCTCCCTCAATGGCATCATGCTTTGTCTGTGCAAGAAACAAAACTTTTCACTCTATACTAATACATGTGATAATAACAAATCAAGTTAAATTCTGTGTATCCATTAGACCATAAGACATAGGAGCAGAATTAGGCCACTCGGCCCATCGAGTTTGCTCCGCCATTCAATCATGGCTGATATTTTTCTCATCCCCATTCTCCTGCCTTTTCCCCATAATGTAGAGATGCCGGCGTTGGACTGGGGTAAGCACAGCAAGAAGTCTCACAGTGCCAGGTTGAAGTCCAACAGATTTATTTGGTAGCACAGGCTTTCGGAGTGTCGCTCCTTCTTCAGGTGAGTGAGGAGTTGTGGTTCACAAACAGGGCATATAGAAACACAAACTCAATTTACAAGATAATGGTTGGAATGCGAGACTTTACAGGTAATCAAGTCTGAAAGGTACCGACAATGTGAGTGGAGAGAGGGTTAAGCACAGGTTGAATTTACACAGGTTAAAGAGGTTATCTTGTAAATTGAGTCTGTGTCTATATATGCCCTGTTTGTGAACACAACTCCTCACTCACCTGAAGAAGGAGCAACACTCCAAAAGCTTGTGCTACCAAATAAACCTGTTAGACTTCAACCTGGTGTTGTGAGACTTCTTACTGGGTTTTCCCCAATAACCCCTGATCCCCTGATTAATCAAGAACCTATCTATCTCTGTCTTAAAGACACTCAATGACCTGGCCTTCACAGTCTTCTGCGGCAAAGAGTTCCACAGATTCACCACTCTCTGGCTGAAAAGATTCCTCCTCATCTGTGTTTTAAAGGATTATCCCTTTAGTCTGAGGTTGTGCCCTCTGGTTCTAGTTTTTCCTACTAGTGGAAACATCCTCTCCACGTCCACTCTATCCAGGCCTCTCAGTAAGTTTCAATAAGATCCCCCCCTGCCGCCCCCCAAAACTTCTAAACTCCAACGAGTGCAGACCCAGATTCCTCAACCGTTCCTCATACAACAAGTTCTTCATTCCAGGGATCATTCTTGTGAACCTCCTCTGGACTCTTTCTAAGGCCACCACATCCTTCCTTAGATACGGGGCCCAAAACCGCTCACAATACTCCAAATGGGGTCTGATCAGAGCCTTATACAGTCTCAGAAGTGCATCCCTTGTACTCTTGTATTCTAGCCCTCTCGACATGAACACTAACATTGCATTTGCCTTCCTAACTGCCAACTGAACCTGCACGTTAACCTCAATGGCCGAATATTAGCCGAATCTGGCATTTCGTCCAATCAAGCTTTTGACATCCACCTCAAATGGGTTTGACGTGGCCCTCGGATTGATATGCCGCCTTGGAGATGGCATCCGTGACCCTGCCGCAATCCCTCAGAGCCGCGTGGATGGAGCGCCAGTCCGGGTTATGGGCAAAAGTCTCGGCAGCCGAGGAAGGCCAACTCACTGGACCATGAGCAGTGCCTGTGGCTGTGCACGGAGCACACCGCAGGAGGACGAGGGGCATCGTACTGGCAGGAAGAATGAGGAGGAGGGGAACCGCAGGCTCGAGGTGAGGGAAGGATTCCCCCGACATCGCGTTGAGCCATTTTGTGTCAGCCAGCCAGGAAACCGAGGCAGAGTCCAGGGCCCGGTGAGCGTGCTCACTGCTTTCTTACCCCCACTCGCAGCTTCCGATTCGTCCAGGCTGCTGCCAGTCATTACCCGCTGACCAGTCAGTAAAGAGCGGCAGGTCAAAGGTCAGCCAATCAGAGGCTGGTGCCTGCTGAGCATTCTGAATTGAAGGCTGAGCAACTTTGCCTTGTTAAAAATCACAGAAATCGTGACAGCACAGGAGGAGGTCATTCATAGAAACCACAGAATCATAGGAACCCTACAGTGCAGAAGGAGGCCATTCGGCCCATCAAGTCTGCATCAACAACAATCCCGCCCAGGCCCTATCCCCGTAACCCCACATATTTAGCCTGCTAATCCCTCTAACCTACGCACCCCGGGACACTAAGGGGCAATTTAGCACGGCCAATCAACCTAACCTGCACATCTTTGGACTGTGGCAGGAGCACCCGGAGGAAACCCACGGAGACACAGGGAGAATGTGCAAACTCCACACAGACAGTGACCCAAGCCGGGAATCGAACCCAGGTTGCTGGAGCTGTGAGGCAGCAGTGCTAACCACTGTGTCACTGATTCAGCCCATCGTATTTTCTTTTGTCATTCTGGATGGTTCGATGAGAAACCAATACATACGAACCAGCGTACGTACGTACAAATTAGGAGCAGGAGTCGGCCACTCGGCCCATCGAGACCACTCCACCATTCTATCAGATCGTGGCTGATCTGGCTGTGACCTCAACCTCACATTCCTGCTGACCCCCAATAACCTTTCACCCCCTCGTGAATCAAGAATCTACTTGGTTCTGCTTTGTAAGTATTCATAGACTCTCCTTCCACTGCCCTTTGAGGAAGAGAGTTCCAGAGACTCTCCACCCTCTGAGAAAATAATTCTCCTCATCTCTGTGTTGAATAAATGACCCCTTATTTTTAAACAGTCACCCCTAGTTTGTGATTCCCTCACAAGAGGAGGTATCCTCTTAACATCTTAACATCCACCCTGTCAATATCCCTCAGGATCTTATGTTTCAATCAAGTCGCCTCTTACTCTTCTAAATGCCAACAGACACAAACCTAAGCAATGCCTGTACCAGGTATTTGCCGAGTAAACCTTCTCTGAACTGTGTCCAAAGTAGTGGTTGTGAGTTTGGAAGGTGCTGCCTAAGGAGCCTTGGTGAGTTTCTGCAGTGCATCTGGTAGATAGTACACACTGCTGCCACTGTGTGTCAGTGGTGGAGGGAATGGGTGTTGAAGGTGGTGGATGGGGGTGCCAATCAAGCTGGTTGCTTGACCCAGTGTCAAGCTTCTTGAGTTGTTGGCAGCTGCACTTGCTAACTGAGGCAAGAGCTGACATGCGGGACGGCACGGTGGCACAGTGGTTAGCACTGCTGCCTCACAGCGTCAGGGACCTGGGTTCGATTCCCGGCTTGGGTCACTGTCTGTGTGGAGTCTGCGTGGTTTTCCTCCGGGTGCTCCGGTTTCCTCCCACAGTCTGAAAGGCGTGCTGGTTAGGTGCATAGGGAGAATTTAGCATGGCCAGCGTACCCGAGCAGGCGCTGGAGTGTGGCGACTAGGGGATTTGCACAGTAAATTCATTGCAGTGTCAATGTAAGCCGACTTGTGACAATAATAAATGAACAATGAAATAAACTTAATGACCTAACCTCCCTGCTACCAAAATCAGTGGCTTCAGTGCAAACGGGGTCTGGAAGAGAGAGAGAGAGGGGGAGAGTTGTTCAGTCACCGCTTTTTGATGCTGCAAACTCGATTTATTTTAAGACTATTTCGCAACAGCCCGCTGGCCTGTTCTTTCGCAGGCCGTTGTGGTCGCTCAGAGTGGGGTTTGTTCTACAATGCTACTGAACTGAGGCAGGGCGAATTCTCCAGACGGCACGCATTCAAAGAAACCACAGTAGTCGCAGAGGTGGCACGCACACGAATATGTGCACAGGGAGGGGGGGGTGGGAGTTGGGAGGCGGAGGCGGAGGGGGGGTGGGGGGGAGAGACAGGAAAGAAAAAGCAGACAGTGCACGGGTCACACCTGAATCAATGCAACTTCCGGACCACTTAGTTCCAACAGCAGACCGCACTGAAACACCGAGGCAACTTTAAGGTGGCTGTTCCTGCATTCAAAAGCTGCTGCCTGTGTGAACACCCATCAATCCAGCGCCCACTACCCCCCACCCCACGTTACAACTCGTATTCGTCAACAGCAAGGCCACCCCTCGCTTTTATCTCACAGTCTCAGCGATATAAAATCCTGAGCGGAGCAATTGTCAATGGCAGTTTGACACCCAGCCACGTGAAGAGATGACAGGAGAGGTTAAATAAAGGCCAGAAATACTCAGCAATGTTCAGGCAGCGACCAGTGACCCGTCATCGGAACTGGGTGAGGACACAAAACGGAACAGCTTCTGAGCTAGTAAAGGGTAGAAAAAGCACCCGTTCCGGATGTGCCACAGCTTAATATGGCTCCTGCTCGGACCAAGACCGCAAGAAACTACAAAGGGTCGTGAACATGGGGAACAGGCGGGGAGGTGGATTTGAGACCAAGGAGAGATCAGCCATGATCTGATTGAATGACGGAGCAGGCTCCAAGGGCTGGATTTCCCTACTACTGCTTCCTATGTTCCTGCTTAGCCCAAGCCATCACTCAAACCAGCCTCCCATCCATTGACTCTGTCTACACTTCCCGCTGCCTCGGAAAAGCACGGACCCCACGCACCCAGACATTCTCTCTTCCACCTTCTTCTGTCGGGAAAAGGACGCAAAGGTTTGAGATCGTGTACCAACCGACTCAAGAACAGCTTCTTCCTTGCTGCTGTCAGACCTTTGAATGGACCTACCTTTTTTTAAGTTGATCTTTCTCTGCACCCTAGCTATGACTGTAACACTATATTCTGCACCCTTCCCTTTCCCTCTCCCCTACGTACTCTATGAACGGTATGTTTTGTCTGCATAGCGTGCAAGAAACAATACTTTTCACTATATCCCAATACATGTGACAATAATAAATCAAATTGAACCGAAAGAAATAATGTATGGATAGGTCCATGATGGGCAGGATACTGGCCTAGACCTCTCCCCAGTCCATGTGGTCAGTGCTTTCAACTCTCCCCAGTCCATCCCTTCACCAATTTCCCCAAACCCTGTCCACCGTCTGCAAGGCATAAGTCAGGAGTGTGATGGAACACTCTCCACTTGCCTGGATGGATACAGCTCCAACACCACACAAGCTCAACACCATCCAGAACAAAGCAGCCCGCTGGATTGGCACCATATCCACAAACATTCACTCCCTCCACCACTGATGCACAGTGGCAGCCGTGTGTACCATCTACAAGATGCACTGTAGGAACTCAACAAGGCTCCTTAAGCAGCACCTTCCAAACCCACAACCACTACGTCTAGAAGGACAAGGGCAGCAGATACCTGGGAACGCCACCACCTGGAGGTTCCCCTCCAAGTCACTCACCACCCTGACTTGGAAATATATCGGCCATTCCTTCACTGTCGCTGGGTCAAAATCCTGGAACTCTCTCCCTAACAGCGCTGTGGGTACCTACGCCTCAGGGACTGCTGCAGGTTGAGATGGCGGTTTACCACCACCTTCTGAAGGGGCAATAAATTCTGGGCCCAGCCAGTGATGCCCACATCCCGAGATAGTTTCATTATTCTAAGTTTCACTGACTTCTTGAAGGTGGGAGTTGTGTTGGGAGCATACATGCCACAGATACCAGATTCTCGGCTGTAGCCTCATGTGTGGCTTTTCTTTGCGATGTGAGCATCGACAATGAAGATGGCACGTTCTTTGGCCTCCTGCACACATGCACAAGTCTCTGCCCTGGCCTACATTTACCACCACTCCTCGCCTGCCCCAACACCCCCGCCACTCCAGACAAGATCACTGGAGCTGGCCATCTCTCCTGTAACACTACGTCACATCACTGTTCATGGGATACTGCCATGCGCCAAACTTTCTGAAACCTATCTCCCTGTAGGTGAAGAGCAGCAAGACATCTTGGGGAGGAGAATCCTGCCTTCCCCTGTTAACCAGCATGACGTGCTTGCAGCAGCTTGCCCGCCACCTGCTAATCAGTCGTGCCATCGGCAGCAGTGAGAAGCAGGCTGTCACCAGCTAACCACAATGCATTGCTGTGACTGCCATCCTAAGGTAGGTTGGTAGGGGGTCTTAGCCATAAACTGGAGGCATCAACCTCTGGGCCACAGCATAAACACGGCCACAAAGAAAAAGCAGTAGCAAACGATACCTGCTGCACTGCCAAGTGGTATCAACGTATCACAATGTGTGCGTTATCCGACTCCAAGTCCTGATTGCAAATGGTGGTGGGGGGAGGGGCCCAGGTATTATCCTTTGCGGCGCTCCTGAAGGTTTGTTGAGAACTCCTGTTAGTTTTTAGTTTATTTCTTAGTGTCACAAGTCGGCTTACATTAACACCGCAATGAAGTTACTGGAAAATCCCCTAGTTGCCACACTCCGGCACCTGTTCGGGTTCACTGAGGGAGAATTTAACATGGCCAATACACCTGAACCAGCACGTCTTTCCAGCTGTGGGAGGAAACCGGAGCACCCGGAGGAAACCCACGCAGATACAGGGGGAACCTGTAAACCCCACACAGTGACCCAAGCCGGGAATCGAACACGGGTCCTTAACGCTGTGAGGCAGCAGTGCTAACCACTGTGCCACTGTGTTACTGGTTAATGGTTGTGTGTGTCTGTCTCTGTCCTCCTCGCTCTCTTCTGTCTGTCCCTCTCCCTCCTGCCCGCCCCCCCCCTCCCTCTGGCCCCCTCCCCCCAACCTCCGTCTCTCTCTGCCCCCTGCTTGCTCTCTCTCTCTCTCTCTCTCGCTGTCCCCTTCTCTCTCTCCCTCTGTCTGTCGCCCTCTCCCCCTGTCTGTCTGTCCCCTTCTCCCTCTGTTCCCTTCTCGCTCACTCCGTGTCTGTCCCCTTCTCTCTCTCTCCCTCCCTGTCTGTCTGTCCCCTTCTCTCTCTCTCCCTCCCTGTCTGTCTGTCCCCTTCTCTCTCTCTCTCCCTCTTGATCTGTCCCCTTCTCTCTCTCCCTCTTGTTCTGTCCCCTTCTCTCTCTCCCTCTCGCTCTGTCCCCTTCTCTCTCTCTCCTCTCACTTTGTCCCCTTCTCTCTCTCCTTCTGTCTGTCCCATTCTCCCTCTCTGCCTGTCTCCTCTCTCTCTCTCCCTCTGTCTCCCCTTCTCTCTCTCCCTCTCTGTCTCCCCTTCTCTCTCTCTGCCTGTCTCCTTCTCTCTCACTCCCTCTGTTCCCTTCTCTCTCTCGCTCTGTCCCCTTCCCTCTCTCTCTCGCTCTGTTCCCTTCTCTCTCTCTCGCTCTGTTCCCTTCTCTCTCTCGCTCTGTCCCCTTCCCTCTCTCTCTCTCGCTCTGTCCCCTTCCCTCTCTCTCTCTCGCTCTGTCCCCTTCCCTCTCTCTCCCCCCCTCTCTCTAGCGAGGATTGCCGATGTTGGCACTCATTTCCCCGTCAGGTCAGCATCGAGCGCTCGAGTGCCAGGTACGGACGTGAGCAGCTTCTCCCCAGTCACCACTGTCGCTTGGCCCCCAACTGCCCATTCCTCGCCCTCACCCCACTGACAGAGTCCCAATTCTCTCAAACACGCCCTTCGCCCCAAGCCCTGGTGTCAATGCTCCCGCAAGCCTCCCTCCGTCCGATTCCAACTCACCCTACCTTCCCTCAGGGGTTCACCCTCTGCTGGTTGCCGCAGCCACTCAGCACGGTAGCGAGTCCCTCAATCTCCCCACTCCCCTGGGTAAAGGGGTTTCTCCTGTATCCACGCCTAGATTCCTTAGGTCCACCTTCTCAAACTAATTCATCGTCTTAAGGAAACACCTCATCAGGTCACCTCCTGTCAGCTTCCTGTGCCCTGAGACGTGCCCCTCCCCCCACACCCTCAACCTGTTCAACACTTCAATGCATGGTAACGATCTGTTTCGTCGCGCTGTGCAGGAACGGGTGGAGATGGGCCGAACCATTTTGCTTCGTACTGAGGTGCGGGCGGACAGAGAACATCAATGCCGGGCAGTCCAGGCTGGGCCTTAGCCCAGGGCCAGGAGTTTACACGGACACGCAAACGGAAAACATCAGGTGGAAAGCAGGCAGTCAGCACAAGCGGCCGATCGTTATCTCACTACCTGCTGTGCCCTAGAATTGGCAGCTCTCTGTAACTTCCACCCTCAGAACCACAAGCTCAGTAAATGTGATAGTGTGACAGGGAGAGAGACAGAGAGAGAGAGAGACAGAGAGAGAGAGACAGAGAGAGAGAGACAGAGAGAGAGAGACAGAGAGAGAGAGACAGAGAGAGAGACAGAGAGAGAGACAGAGAGAGAGACAGAGAGAGAGACAGAGAGAGAGACAGAGAGAGGAGAGAGACGGGAGAGAGGGGA